>NW_007734721.1:26888-36888 GCF_000696425.1 Galeopterus variegatus | reverse complement strand
ACACATGGAGAAGAGGCAAAAATTAATAATAATAATAATAATAATAATTAATAATAATAATAAAAGTTAAATCTAGCACAATGTTACCTAAGGACTACGGGCATTAATGCTACTTAAGGCTAATTGTTGAAACTCAGAACACACGTGCAATTTCTCCCACAATCTTAGAATGAAAATGTTTCATCTTAGGAAAGAGCTACAGAAAGCTTGTATAGTTAAGAGATACCCTCTTCTATGAACTAAACACAACAATAACTGGATTTGTTATGGCTGTTGATTTATATGATTATTATAAAAACATCTTTGATTCCATAAAGAATATTTTCAAATAAATGTGATTCTGTGGCATTTTTTCTTTATTATTTTAACCAATTAAAGGAATAAGATGTAGGAAGTTTTTGATAGAAAAACTGAAGAGATCAATTATTTAAGAATTTCAAATTAGTATATATAAGACTGATACTGGAAAAGATCTTTATCTGTACACTGATATATCCCAGTAAAAAAAAAAAAAAACAGATTTCATTCCTTTTAGTTTCATATTATTTTATAATCTTTCAAAAATTTAACTTATGATACATTTCCTCTTTTCTGAGATAGATTTATTTATTATATAATGATTGCACCTTATTGTGAAGCATTTGTGAAAAATCTGACTTAAAGAACATGTCTCAACTGATTTAGACAGATTTTTTTTTTTTTTTCTTTTTGTGTGTCCGGCAACGGATCACAACCCTCAGTGTCGCGCCCGTACCAGACCGGGACCGGCAACGGGATCGCAACCCTCAGTGTTGCACCCGCACCTCGCTCAGCCAGTGAATGGGAACCGGTCTGTATGTGGGATCCGAACCCTCGGTGGGAGCGCCACTGCACTCCCAAGCGGCACACTGTAGCAGTGCGCCACCGGGCCGGCCCTGATTTAGACAGATTTGAGTTATTGACTAATACTGACCCAAATATTTACTGAAAACTAATTTGCTAAAGAAGTCATTTCTTTGTTAAAAAATAAAATTCTATTGTCTCAAACTCTAATATTCCATGAGTACTAAGGAAAAATGTCACTTTTCTTGATAATCAAAACAACTTTTCAGAAATCTACATATTTAGCCATATAAGATTTGTTAAAGAAATTAAGGTATTCTCATGTAGCAATTAAAATTATGTTGGGGGAGGGAGGGTTAGAGAGAAATTGAAAGGGCCACAAAAAAACTTTACATTAAGTAATGATAAAATAAATAAATAAAATTATGTTAAAATAATTAATAACATGGAAATTGTAAGCATTTACAATATATTAAATTAAAACATTACAACAAATGGATTCCAATTTTACAAGAAAAAACACGTGGGTTTATTCTTATAAATATGTGCACTGATTATTTCTGGAGTCAGGTAATTATTAGCAGCTTATTTTCTTTTAGATACCTTTTTGCATTTTATAAATTTTATTTATTCAATGTTTATTCTATTTGTAGTTAACAGAAATAATAAATTCTATTAAACATTTCATAAGCAGTATTTAAACACCACAAAGTATTCATTACTACAATCTGAAAAAATATAACCCCTTCTGAAGCCAAAGGTATGATAGGTTTTGTTTGTTTTTCAACGGGTAGTTGGAGAAAGAGAATATAACATATGTATATAAGTGGTAGTTGGGATTCTGATTTTTTTGTGGCTAGTGTTTTCATTTGCCAGACTTTAATCTCAAAGAATTGACAATTAAAAATTAATCACCATTTCTTTAAAGTTAAAATCGTTCTAACTACTCAGTAGATATTCAGAGCATGAACAAAGCAAACCCTACATATTTTTATTCTTTAAGGAAGATTCATAGCTTTTACTTATCTATATTTTGATGAATAAAGACCATAAATTTTTATATAGATAGCATTTGACATTTTATGCCTCTTTGATTATTTTATTTGACCTTCCAAATAATCTTGTGAAATAGGCAGGACAGATATTGCCATTCCTGTAATGGCAGAAATGAAGCTCAGAGTGTTGGTCACATAAGTTAACTGAGAAACTGGAATGGAAACTCCAAATCCCATTCTTTTTCAAATATAGCATGCTGTTTCTCAAAACCATGGTGAGAAGTGTTCTACCTAGAAAGATGGTTAAAGGGAAAAAGTAAATCACTTATATCTAAGTACTTAATAAAGATGAAGTAAAGTCCAATAACAGCTTTTATACTATGAATTGAGATTTGCAGTCAGAGCTAGGAGATCTCAATTCTAGTCCTTTCCATCATGCTAGGATGCTATGTGATTTTTAGAAGGCCCACAGTCTAGGTTTGTGAAATCCTTTCCTGTTGCTTAATTCTAAGTGTCTGCTAAATAAATTTATAAACAACTGAGCAAATAGACAGTAAGGAATGGTTTTCATTTGCCCTTCCAGATGGATTCCTGTCTACATTATTGTGCCTGGTGCCCTTGGAGGCTGGTCTGTGTGGACTGCATCAATAGGCACTCTGATCCTCAACATTTCTGGTTGTGTTTGGTCAATGTGACACATTAGCAGAAGACTAGAGAGCAGGAGGTGAGTGGGGTCATGTCACCTATTCTAATGGCTCCCTCTCCATTCCCCTTCAGGACTATAAGTAGTTGTAGCTTACAGCTATTGCTAAGCCTGGACAGCACTATCCAGAATTTTTAAAAAACGCTCCCACATTCTCAGTTTAGTATGCCATCTGTTTCCTGACTGGTAAGGTGGAAAAGCAAATAAAACTTCTTTCTCCAGCCAATTTGACTCTACAGGGAAAAAAAAAAATTGTTCTTTCTCAAAGGAGAGATGCCAAAGACTGTCTAGGATTGATAAAGATCATAGAAGTTTAGAGAAAAAGGGATTCTCAGAGACTATCCAGTGAAATTCAACACCCTTGTTACACAGATGTGGAAATGGTGCGCCACAGTGTGACTAGGTCGTGATCACTAGCTTTAATATCTGAACCTCCAACACCCAATGCAAAGTCCTTTCCACCAATGGTGACCTAAAGGCTAAACCTGAAGAGCCTCCAAAGTTATGTAAACAATAAAGTGCCCAAAGATTTGTGTCTGCCCACCTGTAGCATTCATAAAATTCACACTCAAATAATTGAAAGCTAACCTTCACAAACAATGACAACATAAGTATTTAGGGGATTACTGGTTAAACTGACACCACGTTGCAAAAATAAATGGATGGTTTCCTGTTCATTTGACTCACTAAGATTGATATTATGCTATTCTTGAAGAGTATTAATTTTGGTAATGCATCATTTTAAAATTTGAACATAAATTCAGAAGCTAATATTTTGATATCACATTATTTCAGAATTTAGATACAAATTTTTAAAAAAATTTGTGTTACATTATTTCAAAATCGCAAAATTCAAATACTCAAAAAACCGTCTGTAGAAATGCTGACAATGATGACTCCATCTTCAGCCTTCACAGCTCCTGTTTGTCTTCACAGTTTCCTGCACAGGTTATTTAGTAACTTGAAGCAAACAAGGAATGGAATACTATGTCAGTTTAAGATAAAGAACAAATCATTCTGGGGGACACAAATAACCTGTAGTCCCCCATACCAACAGACTTCTTCCCTTTGGGGTAATTCCATATTTGATTCCAAACCCCTTAGAGACTCCTGATACCCTCCAGGCAGGGTGGAGTGCAGCTGTGCAAACATCTGGATTGCCACCCGCCTGTTACCTCCTGTATGTAAGTTACCTATCAATAAACTCTTAATAATACTATATGGAGTTGCCTGCTTCATTTTTCAGTCTCAAAGTTCCTTTGCAGTTCTGAGGCTATTTCACCTTAGCGCCATCCTCAGGCACTGTGATTATACTGGTTTTCCTATCAAATGATCACAAATTAAACAGCCAAAGGACCCCATTCAAAGCATGTTTGTACTAATTAGTTTCTTTTAATATATCTTTACTAAAAAGTTCCACTTCCGAAATCCATTGTGTTGCATCATGATTGTCAAAGTTATGTGCATATTAAAGAAAGAAAGTTAAAGAACAATGCTTTTCCCTAATAATGAAGACACCCAGAATGAAGAATGTCTCTTGTTTATATACCATGGAAAATAGCTTATATTTCTGATTTTATACTTAACAGAAAACTGTTTTCCCCTTGACTCAACACTGCATTCCAATATTTGAAGAGCCCTTGGAAAAGTGGAGGTAAGGAAGTAGTAACAAATGGAGGTTTCAGGCAGGTGGGATTGATGGTCTTTCTGAAGGATGTTTAATCAAGAATTTATCCGTTAGACTTAAGCAAAAGGCTGAGGGAACAGCTTTGGAGTCCAACACCTGGTCCTGCTTATTCCTAAATGCATTTGCTATGGCAAGTCTTATAATTTGATGCTTAGTTTTCTCATCTGTAAAATGGTGAAAATAATACTCGCACCTCATAGTGTTTATGGAGATTAAATGAGATAATATATGTAAAAGCATTTAGTCCAATCTCAACACATAGTCAGGACTCAGTAAATGGTATTCACTGTTTTGATTACTATTACTATGGTAATGACAGCTATACATTCATGGCCAGAGAAGACATTATAGATCTCAGTGGCTAGAGTTAAGCATCTTATCAAAACCTGATTTCCACCAAGTTAGGTATATCTCATTCTTCTTACCTTAGAGAGAAATCCTGGGATTCTTACTCACATAAGCATTAAGAACCTTAAATGTAATAAATCTTGAGCATGCTTTAACTAAAAGTTGTCAAGCATCAGGTATCTATGACAATAAACCATTTCTAATCAATGTATACCACTTGTTACTTTCTTGGATTTGTCTCAGAAGCAAAAGTAAACCATTCTGCCTTAGAATCAAATATTACCAAGAAATGTGAAAATTGAGAGTTCCACTAAGAATGCTGCATAAAATTCAGTTGTGACTCATCTGGATGTGCAGTCACAAGTAGAAATAAGTGATTCCCAACAAATAGTTTATTGAAGGACCTTAAAATGACCCAGTGACCTGAAAAAATACACATTCCTAGTCCCAACGCCTGGACAGCTGTGTTTTAATGCTCTTCATGGGATTCCTCTGCACAGTGAGATTTTGGAATTCCTGGATAATGAACTGAATCTGAAAGCCTTAGTTCTAGTCTGGCTAACTTTACAGAGTGCTCTTTGCAACTTCTCTCTCCTCTCTTGGCCTTGATTCATATATTAGCAACATGAAGGGGTTGCATTATAATATCTTTAAGACCTCTTCTGAAATCCGCCATTCTGGGAGCCTATAATTCTTACTTGGTGAAAGTGGAATAGCTAAAAGTAAATGGAAATAGCTAGAAAGAGCAGGAAATACTCTGGCAAAGGTCAGTGCACATTTGGCCAAGCAGGAGGAATTTTGGCAGGTCACTTGACTTTTTGATAGCTCCTTGGAAGGCTTTCTCACCTCATGAAGCAAAAACATTATCCACAACCTTCTGTTTCCTCTTATCTCAGAGGTGTGCTGCTTCTGCAGCAAGGCTGCCAGTCTCCTGCATCCTGAAGTGTTCATCAAGTTAAAGTCAATGAGAAACTGAGCCTTGGCAGGAAGCCCACAGACACCTCAATTCTCCTGGTCACTGGCAAAGAGCATGAGTCAGTCCACAAAGGAGGAGAGCCACCCAGCTCCATCAGCTGCCTATCAACACTGACACAGAGCAGTCGAGAAACCATCATACTGGAAGCAGCAGAAATTATCCAGAAGAAAAGCCTGCATGCTCCTGGTTCTAGGCCTAGCTCACAACATTACTAGGTTAGTCCTGCGTTTTTCACAGTTTGGTTTTTGTTTGTTTCTTCCCCATCTAAAATAAAGGTGTGACCTGGAGGCCCAAGAACTGTAACTAGATTAAAAACAGAATTTGCTTGGCCTCCACAGCTCTTTTATGGCATTTAAGTCAACATTAGGAGACTGGAATATTTTACATAAAAATCCAATTTTCTAGATTTTCTGAAAAACAGTAAAGGTCTGGCAACACAGGCCCAGTCACTATCTCTTAGAGTTGAATTATTTGGCTGTCCCATTTAAAGGGAACATATATTTTCCAGGCTATCCCAGATCCCACAACTCCTTACTGTCTTTCTAAAGTCAAGTCTAATATCTATGGCCATTTATAACCTCGTTCCTGATATATGTGTGTATGTGTCTGTATGTATATGTATATACAGCGTATATACACACGTATACACATGTATTTGCACACATATGCATATACGTATATAATAGTAGAGAAATACTTTCATAGCTATATTTCTAATGAAAGTGGGGGTGGGGTAGGAAAAGGCTGGTCTCAGAAAGCTGCGGTTTCAAAAAAACACATTGTTCTATGACTGTTATTGTTCTATGTTCTCATTGTTCTGTGCTGTTACAAGCCTTTCTTACATTGTTTCAAATGCAAACCTGACCCATTTTACCAGTCCCCACCTTGTCTCTGTAGACATTGTGTTTGTTATCACTTCATGAAAATCAGAGTTAAGCTATGTCCAGAATCCACCAAGAAAACCAGGGAACAGGACAAGGAATAGAATGTTGAAGGGCAGTTTTCAGTCCTCTGAAATGAATATTCCTTTTAAACAGAAAAAGTGATTTGTTGAAAGAAATACTTCTATCAGTTATCTGTTGAGATGCAATAGTATTGAATGGGTAAACAAAAAGTTTTATGATCAGCCAGACTTAGTTATATAAAAATGATCCAATTACTTAACCTTTCAGCCTCTGTTTCTCACATGGAGATAATTAGTAATCCTTGCCTCCTAAAGTTCTTAGGATGCTCAAAAAAAAAAAACTGTGCACATAAAGCACTAAGTGTGGCATCTGACACACAGAAAATGATCAGTAAGGATTATTAGTATTGCTATCATTGATTGATAAAATACACAATGACAAAAGGCTGGTATGTGTACATTATCACTTTGAAATAAATCTATTTTCCACTAATCACAGTGGCATCAGAATGTATATGAAAAATAGCACATATATTTCACAGACATTATTTATTTGGTCTGTCAGTAACAACTGGTGCTCAGAGAGTTCTAAGCTGTCTTCCTCACTGCCTCCTAGGGCTTTCAGATCTAAAGCAAAGGGGGTGGAGTGTGAAAAGGAAGGGCACTTACTCAAAGCCAAATCACTGGGCTGAAATTATGCTTCTGCCCCTAAACTAGCTGCATTCCTCTTTGGTAGGAAAGAAACTGGAGGTGAAAGCCAGAATAAAGAGAGGAAAAAAGAAAGTATCCTTGGGCAAGTTACCGAACAGGTTTGTGCCTCAGACCTGTGAAGTGAGGATTTCAGATTAGGGTCCACAAAGCACCCGAGAGACCCCTCAGAGGTAGGTACTAATGGGCAGGCCAAGAGGGTGGGCTTCAAACCCAGCCTTGCTTTAGAGAGCAGAGCAGTTTTTATTTTATGGTGGTTCCATGTAATATTTCATGTGTAAAAAAATATTTCACTGCTTACCGAGTGCTTAAAACAACTGGCCTAGATAATCTTTTTTTTTTTTTTTTTTTTTGTCTTTTTCCGTGTCCGGCAGCGGATCGCACCCCTCAGTGTCGCCCCCGTACCGGACCGGGACCGGCAACGGGATCGCACCCCTCGGTGTTGCCCCCGCGCCTCGCTCAGCCAGTGAGCGGGAACCGGTCTGTATGTGGGATCCGAACCCTCGGCGGGAGCGCCTCCACGCTTCCCAAGCGGCGCACTAGCGCAGTGCGCCACCGGGCCGGCCCCTGGCCTAGATAATCTTTTTTTTTTTTTTTTTGTCTTTTTCCGTGTCCGGCAGCGGATCGCACCCCTCAGTGTCGCCCCCGTACCGGACCGGGACCGGCAACGGGATCGCACCCCTCGGTGTTGCCCCCGCGCCTCGCTCAGCCAGTGAGCGGGAACCGGTCTGTATGTGGGATCCGAACCCTCGGCGGGAGCGCCTCCACGCTTCCCAAGCGGCGCACTAGCGCAGTGCGCCACCGGGCCGGCCCCTGGCCTAGATAATCTTAAAAGCAGTGGTTCCCAAATGTGGTTGCACATTGGAATCACCCTGAGGAGCTTTGAAAACACTGATGAGCGGGACTTAGTCCACAGATTTAATTTGTTCTGGGTGTGGCCTGGACACCCAGATGTGTAAACACCTCTGTTGATTTCCATGTGCAGCTAGGACTTAGGACCACCATCCTAGAGTCTCCCAGCTCCAACAGCCATGGTTTCTAAATGAATGGCTATAAAATAACCCAAGGGTAGAATATTAATGGAGACATAATTAAATTCTTCTTACACTTTGATATATTTCTAATAAAAATATCAGCCAAGACAAGGCCAAGGTTACCAACCCATCTGCCCTCAGTCTATTCAATACAAAGATCCTGTGAAGTATAAGGAAATAAAAAATTCAATCCCTAAAGTAACAGAATTTCAGGAGAATACAAATCATTAAAGAATGCCAGTGATGTTTAGTTATCTTCTTTTTTTTTTTTTTTTTTTTTTCCTTTTTGTCTTTTTTCGTGTCCGGCAACGGATCACAACCCTCAGTGTCGTGCCCGTACCGGGCTGGGACCAGGACCGGCAACGGGATCGCAACCCTCAGTGTTGCGCCCGCACCTCGCTCAACCAGTGAGCGGGAACCAGTCTGTATGTGGGATCCAAACCCTCGGTGGGAGCACCGCCACACTCCCAAGCGGCGCACTGTAGCAGTGTGCCACCGGGCCGGCCCAAGTTATCTTCTTGAAGACTTGATTCTTACTACTTTCCTTCATGGAGATAATAAAAGGAAATATAAATGTCCTTAAAGAATTATGTAAAACCAAGGTCCACATTAAAAATCCCATCACAGCCTGGATTCCCATACACAGTTGATCAAGGGAACTGAAGTCCTGTTTTGGTCAGTAAGAAAAAATTAATTTTTGATTCACTTCACTATGATGGTTCCTTTAAGAGTTTATTTACATATGACTTTATGACAGGTTTGGAATATTCCAGTTCATAAAGAAAATAGAAAAGTATACTCAACGAGGGCTACCAGAACCTAGTTTGAAACATTTGAACAAGACAGCACAGCAACTTTGCTGTGACCACCTAGGAAAAATAAACTCACATCAATACATGTTGACATGAGCTTATGCCAGGTGAGATTTCACGTCTTTGGAGAGTGAAGATTATACCATTTTCCTTCCCCTATTTTTGCTAATCAAAACCCATCAAGATCATTTTCTAACTAACTCAGAGAGAGAGAAGGATGTATTTTTGGTGACTAGTAGAAGAGGAGACACAGACCTTTAGAATTTCTACCTTTGAAAAAGATATATATTGACTGGTTGTATAACTCTGTTTGTGTTGCTATTACAGAAATACTTGAGACTGGGTAATTTATAAAGAACAGAGGTTTATTTGGCTTATGATTCTGGGACAGCTGTGTCTGGCTCAGGCCTCAGGCTGCTTCTACTCATGGCAGAAAGTGTCAGGCAGCCGGTGGGTACAAGCTGATCACATGGCGAGAGAAACAAGAGAGAGAGAGGGGAGGTGCCAGGGTCTTTTATACAACCAGATCTGTGGGAACTAACAAAGCGAGATCTCACTTAGGCCCCTCTCCCCTGGGGAGAGCATTAATCCATTCATGAGGGATCCACCCCCATGACTCAAACAGCTTCCAACACTGTCACACTGGGGATTCAGATTTCCGCATGAGTTTTGGGGGGACAACACATCCAAACTCTATCATTGTTCAAAGAATATTTTAATTGCATTTTCTTCAATAACTCAAACTCACAATCCATTATCTGAGTCAGTGCTAGCCAACAGAAATATAATGTGAGCCACATATTTTAAATTCTCTAGCAGCCACACTCAAATGTAAAAAGAAAAGGTAAAATTTCAATATATTTAACCCGATACACCAAAAATATTACCATTTTGACATGTAATTGATGTTTTCTTTTTTCCTTTTTGTCTTTTTTTCGTGTCCGGAAACGGATCGCAACCCTCAGTGTCGCGCCCGTACCGGACCGGGACCGGCAACGGGATCGCAACCCT
>NW_007734721.1:24335-26484 GCF_000696425.1 Galeopterus variegatus | reverse complement strand
GCTCAGCCAGTGAGCGGGAACCGGTCTGTATGTGGGATCCGAACCCTCGGCGGGAGCGCCTGCCGCGCTCCCAAGCGGCGCACTGTAGCAGTGCGCCACCGGGCCGGCCCATTGTAATTGATGTTTAAAACTACATTAGAAATAGGTCAATGTATGGTTTGTGAATTATATTTCAATAAAGCTGTTAAATTATAAATTTTTTACTTTTTTTTATAATGTCTTGAAAATGTTATGCATATTTTACACTTACAGAACACTTCCATTTAGACTTGTCACATACATTTCAAGTGTTCAATAGTGGCTACTGTACTGGCTATGAAATTTAAATCATTTATGTGCATAAAATGTGACCTACATGAAGGGATTATCACGTGCATTATTCTAACTCTTTAGCCCACCTCTCTATCCCATGATGTCCTTCAAACAGTATTTGAAACTGTCAGTACATTAGCCCTTCATCTTCCACATTTCCTGCCCATAAATATCATAAAGGAGTCTCTCATGAGGTCAATGTAAGAAGAAGGTCAAATCAAAGAAATAAGTTAGCAAACAAAAAGTACTTTCAAGTGAACCCATTTTTTAAAATCACAATTAATTAACATTATAAAGGGGATAAATTAATAACCTCAGTTCTGTATTTTAAAATACTTTTAAAATTTCCCCTATGCACTTGTCATTTATAAATCAGACTTCAATACTGAAATCAATAACTACAAGAGAAACATCTCCTTTGACCTTAGCTCATGAGCCTAATGTTTGTCTTCCCCTTTCCCTTCCCTTCTGTTTATGAATCACAAAATCCCAACAGAGGCAAACTGGTAAGACTGGAGGGCCTTCCTTAGAGACCGTGGAAAGAAGAATCTAAGTAGATGAAACCAGAATCTCCTTTACCAGATAAAAAAAAGCTTAAAGGATAGAAACATGTATGTATAATTTTGGTCCTATTTTATCTGAAAAAAATCCTTGGAAAACGAGAGACTAGAAACTCCTTCCCGCAAAAATTAGAGTGTATTCTACACTGGCACTGTTAGAGTATATCTTACGCTGGCTTCTAGTTTTGTTAGTAAACCTCTCCTCACAATGAAGTCACCTGAGCCGGTATCCCAGAAGGGAACATAGCCAGTACCTCAGTGCTCAGATGAATTGATGTCCTTTTTCTCTAAGGAAAATTTTTCTTCCGGGAAATAGTTAATAGAAATGAGCCACAGCATTTTGGCATTTGGGAACATGTTTCATCTGGTTTGCAAATTCTGCACTCTAAATATTAATAAAAGGAATCCAAGGACATTAAGCAAGAGTGGTACACATTTCTAAAGGGGATAAGGAATGTACTACCTCAGTACACAATCTGCAGTCACTTAGGGCAGAGATGGGCTCCATCAAATTTTACACAGGTTACAAAACAGGAACTAAGAAATGGTATCTATCCACAGTTGTGTAACACATCCATAAAAGCAAGCCCCAACTTTTGCCTTTAGGAGTAATGTCCTTGGAGGTGACTATCATAGATACAGAAAAATTGTTTCTTGATGTCTTTCTATGTCACTCGTGTGAGGCACAGAGATAGAAAAAAGGAGAAAGCAGGAATTTCTTGTCTGCCTCTCAACCTCTCTGTCTTCCTTCTTTCCACCCACTGTCTATCTCTATTGGCTCCACTTCATGCATCCACATTTATATTATCGTATTACTGAATAGTTTATGTTCTACTCTGTTCTTAATTTAAAAGCAGAAAAATTAAAGCCTTTATTTTTGAAAAATGTTTACTTACTAATGGCATATTTTTTCTATTCCAGTTACATTAAGAGCTCTTGAAGTACAGAAGTCTTCAACCTCTAGGTTCCATAAAATTAGACTATATATTTGACTTTTTGAGGGTCCTTCCAATTCTTCAGTACATCACAAAAGAAATCTATAGAACACTGTGTGACTGTCAGTAAAAAGAGTGAACAATCAATGACCTATTACTCAGAAAGCAAAACATGTTCATTATAAGAAAAAGCAAAATCACTGCATGAAAGTGCCTCCCCTTTCAAAAGCCAAGACTTTATGAGTCTTAGAGAAAACACCCGTCTAAAGATCATCATGGGGAAGTCACAGCTTGTCCCCTTTTGAAATTCTATATCCTTACAAGATTCCATGCTTAATACAG
>NW_007734721.1:21651-23012 GCF_000696425.1 Galeopterus variegatus | reverse complement strand
CGAGGGTTGCGATCCCGTTGCCGGTCCCGGTCCGGTACGGGCATGACACTGAGGGTTGTGACTCGTTGCCGGTCACGAAAAAAGACAAAAAGGAAAAAAAACAAATAAAATAAAAGTTTTCTATATAGTGTGGGTGGGAGGGTAGAGAAGTGTCTCAAGTGGGTGGACTAGTACTGGCAAAGGCAGGAGTTGCTGGTGTGGAGGTTTAGAGGAACCAAAAGGAGCTGTTTGGTCTAGTTTAGAACCATCTAGTGATCAAGCTCAAGATGCGGAGGAGCTAAAGAACCTATGCTTCAAGGGCTGAAGAGGCGAATAGCCCATCCCTGGGCTGCCCTACCTGGGAATGAAGAGGAAGGCAAGAGAGGGATCACAGGCTCTGGCATCTTGAGACAGGCTGAAAGGCTTGATTCAAGGATGATGTAAGAGAGCATATGTAGAGCAACATCCAAAATGTAAGTCACCCTTTTTATCAGAGTTAACTATTGAAAGACCATAGTCCAGTTACATCAACAAGTCAATTTTAAGCAGCTTCAAGTAAAGACTTTTGATGGGGTGGGGGGTGGGTGGCAGAGGGAAGACTTCCATATGTTGGCAAGACAGATAAAGACACTTCCATATGTTGCCAAGACAGATAAAGACACTTCTCTATCCTCCCTCCCACCCATATTACTTAGAAAACTTTTAAATGCCTTTCAAGGCTCAGCCTATGTTGTAACAGGCCTTCATTATCCCCTATGGCTGCCAGGAGCACTCAACTACTTCTCTTGGTTGAACAGAAATTTTTAGACTCATGAGGCTGGACAGAAACTCCTTAGTCTTCGAAACAAGACAAATCAAAAGGCACCCCAGTTTCCAGAAGGTATGTTTGCATATGGTCTGCATGGGGGAGGAAGGGGGGCCATTGTAGTAGCAGAAAAAGAAAGGTTTATAATTATGGGCTTTAAGAAAGTGCAAGTGGCACCAATCCCTAGCTTTCCTAGCCTTAGGTATGAAATAAATAGGTGAATACTTTCTCCCTTAAACCTTCCCTTTTATTTCATTCAGGAGTATGTTTGGCATTAAGAAGAAAGGTTTACAAAATACCCAAGAAACACATGAGGTTCAGTAAGTCATTTTAACCTGGCTATCCTTCTATGTGCATTCTATTTCCTTTGACATCTGAATGTAGCTACGTTAAAAGACAGTAGAATTTCTCCCAGCTATTTATTGTACAACTTGCAAATTGCCACATCAACAGATCTTGTAGGAGATTTAAGTTTTTCCCTTCCAGCTATTCATTTACTGATCTTTCTCCTCCTGTGTTCTCTAATTTTCTGTCTCTGTATTATAAAGACAGCCAATAACATTTAAAAGTTAAATCA
>NW_007734721.1:10381-20839 GCF_000696425.1 Galeopterus variegatus | reverse complement strand
AGAAAACTTGCTTTCTAGTGGGGGAGAGAAGCAAACAAGAAGCATTAATTTTAAAAACGTGATTATTGGTGTAATAAAGGTATGTCATGGAAATATGAGGGTACTTCAAAACGTTCCTGGAAAAAAATAGAATTAAAAGGTAATAGAAAATTTTCTAGGAACTTTTTGAAGCATCCTTATACAGATAATGTAAGAGAAAACCAGATGTTGAAAGGGTCAGGGAAGTCTTCATGAGATCACATTTGAGCTGTTTCAGAAACAAGATATCCAACACTGACAATGCAGTAAAATGCATCTCTTCAATGTTAGGCTTGACATTGTTCAACATGCTCACACAAGGATAACTTAACTCTCCAGGAGAATTCAGTGTTTAACTTTGCTATTTACTAGTTCATTAGAGCTCAGACTTGAAAGAAGTTACTTGTTAACATGAAGATTTAAGTTCTGCAGAACAGGTAACTCCAAAGTTACAGTTCTATTCCTCTATAGAAATAAGTTGTCTGGCTCTAAGTTAATTTCAAAATACCTTTTGTGATGTACTATAGATACTGTTCCTTTAAACAATCTTTGACTCAGTTTTATAATCTTATTATTCTTATTCATTGATGAGTTGAATAAAATCTTTGACATATATTCATTATATATTTGTATGAGACTCATGTTTTCACTTTCTGAGTATCATACTTTGACAAAGTGAGTCTTTAAGGATGAGAAGTCTACCAAGAAGTCAGGGTAAATTCCTTTTTATAAAATGTTTCCCATAAAAGAACAAATACATATGGCAAAAATAAATAAAGTAGCATGTTCAAACAACAGTTCATTCTCCCCACCTAGACCTCCCAGAAGCAACCAAACGTATTTAACTAGCTCTGTACTTAACTTTCTAGTGGTTATCTCAGTAACTCGCTAGGCTTATATTACTCCCATAATTTACCTTTACAGGGTATTATCTATTAACTCCCTGTATGAACTATAAAGATTTGGCTGACTTAGACAAGCCACCTCCTCTTCCAAAGTTTATTCTGTTCTTCTGTGGTTATATTTGTAACCTTAAGTAATAAATTTTTGTCTTGTTTCACTAACCTGAGGGGAAAAAAAAAAAAGAAGCTCATCTTTCCATTTTGTTAAAGATATTCAGGCTTCCGCCTTTCTTCACCTGCCCTTCCCTTGACTCATCTATCATCATCTGTCAATGGTGCCCTGCTTTTATTGACAAGTTCTATAACATTTGGTTAACTTGCTCATATGTTTGTTTTATAAGTTGATTCTAAAGTTGGAAAAGACGGTTTATTATGACTACATAAATTGTTCATTAGAGAACCAGGTAGTACACTCAGAGGACATTTATCTATCTTTAGGCCCAGTATCATAACCTCTAAACCACAAGAGTCAAGTGGATGTTTTTTATACTACATCTATTGCTCAAAATCATGGTGTATTTTGTTTTGATTTTTCATTTGGCCCATGATTTCCTTATATAGTTTTGATGTTGTTCATCCTGTGGTTTACAATTGTCTTTCTTTTACCTTATTTAGAGAAGACACACATTGTTTTTTTCACATCACTTAGCAAAACTATATTCGTAGGAATCTGCTTCATTTTTCTTCTTGAATATATCCTTCCTGAAGTTCTGATAAAATACTTACTAGACCTACTGCACAGCTGTTATTCTTTGGCTTATTGGGGAGGTTCTTCTTAGTTTCATCATTTCTTGGTTTAAGAATTCTTGAATATCATTTTTAACGTGCAGGAATACATGAAAGGGTGTATGAGAGCTCTAGATATCTTCATGCTTTAAAATGCCTTTATCTTGTTCTCACTTAGAGTTTGGCTTAAAACCAAATTCTGGGCTCAAAACAGTTTTTCCAAAGAAAATCCAAGAAACTGCTCCACTGTCTTCCTGCCTTCAGTGTTTCTGATGAAAAGTTTGATATTTGAAGATCATTTCTTGGTGTACAAGGTGTTCTTCTCTCCCCTTTACAGAAGCTCTCAGGATCTTTTTTTCTTGGAATTTTGAAAATTGAAGATGATGCATCAGGAACATTTTTACTTCCCATTTGTTACCTGGCTCTGATGTGTAAATTCATCTATTGTCTCCCTTCAGTTGAATAATATCTTAAAGTTTCTTTGACAATCAACCCCTTACCTCAATTTATCTTATATCTTTGGAGATCATTACAATGGGAAGGACCACTGAATTGATCTACTACATTTATCTTTTTATTCTACTAATTATTATTTTTCTTTTTGATGTCCTAGGAGGTTTCTAGTTTTGTTTTTTAACCTCTTCATTAATTAAAAATATTTAATTTATAAGAGTTATTTATTATTCTTTAATTTTTCCTTTTTATACTGCTTGTCCTCATTTTATGATTGAATTGAATCATAAAATAATTTTATTATCAAGGATAGCAATGATAGGGTTTTCAACATACTCTTCTGTCCCTCACATTATTTATTTTTGCAATGGCCACACATCATTTATTTGCAATATTTATTTTTCATGATCATTGCCTTAGACCATGTGTGCTGCTATAACAAAATGCCACAGACTGAGTAATTTATAAATAATAGAAATCTACTTATCTCAGTTGTGAAGACTGATTTATTTGCAATATTTATTTTTCATGATCATTGCCTTAGACCATGTGTGCTGCTATAACAAATGCCACAGACTGAGTAATTTATAAATAATAGAAATCTACTTATCTCAGTTGTGAAGACTGGAAAGTCTAAGATCAAGGTGCCAGCAGGTTCAGTGTCTGGTGAGGGCTGCCTTCTCTGTTTCTGAGAGGGAGACTTGCCGTCACATGCTTTGAAGGGGATGAACACTATGTCCTCACATGTCAGAAGAGTGGGAGAGCAAGAGGTCACTTGTTATCCTCAAGGTGCTAATTCCATTCATAAGGGCTAAGCCTAATGACAATCACCTCCTAAAGGTCACAACTCTTAATACTGTTGCACTGGGGATTATATTACAATATTAATTTTATAGGTGACACTTGTTCAAACCATAGCAATTATGTTTTTCTCTTCTATGCTACTGGTTTTCTTATAAGTTTGACTATCATTTCTTATTTTAGAATGGGTGAGTGGAATTTTCCTAATGGTTAGAATATAGGAAAACACAAACTTCACTTCTGCTAAAACTATAAAATAGATAAATCTAATACATATCTTTTAAAAAAGATATCAAAGAGCTGTAGGTCCAGAGAAATCTAAAAGAATCCAACTCCAGAGGAGTAAGCCATCCCTAGGTGAGCAAGGGACAGAATAAGCTCTCACTGGGGCTAGTTGCTGAGGCTGGAGGTTTGGTAAGCAGAGGAACAAGCCTGTCAGAGAAGGATGACTTTGTTTACACTAGGAGGAACTAGCCAAACTTTTGATGACATACTGGATTTGAAATTAGAAAAGCACAAAATACAAAAATTAATTCAAGACAGATCACAGTCCTAAATGTAAAAGCTAGAGCTATAAAATTTCTAGAAGAAAATGTAGAAGAATATCTTTGTGATTTTGAGTCAGGCAAAGATTTCTGAGGTAGAACTGAAAAAACACAGATCATAAAATAAAAATGAATAAATTGGACTTCATCAAAATTAAAAACTCTTGCTGTTCATCGGACACCATTAAGAAAATGATAAGTCAAGTAAGAGAATGAATGAACACATCTGCAATATATATGAATGACACAGGACTTGTATTCAGAATATTAAAAGAGCTCCTACAACTCAATAATAAAAAAGACAAACAATCCAATAAAAATTTGGGCAAAAGACTTAAACACATTTTCACACACAAAAAATACACAAATGGCCAATAAGCACAACTAAAAGTATGTAACATTATTGGACAACATTATTAGGCAATATTAGCCAATATTATTTCACTAGAATGGTTAAAATTAATAAAGCTAACAATACCAAGTGCTGGCAAACAACAAAACAACTGGATCTTTCATACATTGCTTGTGGGAGTGAACCACACTGGAGAACAGTTTGGTGGTTTTCATAAAAGTAAATAAACTTCTACCCCATGACTCAGCAATTCTACCTGTTGATACCCAAAAGAAATTAAAATGTATGTCTACACAAAGACTTTTTTTTTTCCTTTTTGTCTTTTTTTCGTGACCGGCAATGGATCGCAACCCTCAGTGTTGCTCCCGCAACTTGCTCAGCCAGTGAGCGGCCGGTCTGTATGTGGGACCCGAACCCTCGGCGGGAGCACCGCTGCGCTTCCCAAGTGGCGCACTGTAGCAGTGTGCCACCAGGCCAGCCCTACACAAAGACTTTTTCACAAATGTTTATAATAGCATGATTCTTAATATTTCTAAACTGGAAAAGCCCAAATGGGCATCAGAAGAACAGGTTCAATGATACTGGTGAGAAATAAAAACAAGCAATCTGTTGATATAGAAAACAACACGGATGAATCTCAAAAACATCAAAATGAATGAAGAAAGCCAGAAACTATAGAATATATCCTGTAAGATCATTTATATGAAGCTTTAAAAGAGGCAGAATACCAGTTGCCTGAGATGGTGGAGGGAAATATCAGGACTGAATGAACATTATGGTGATGGAAACGTGGCACATTTTGATTGGGACAGTGGTTACATGAATTTGTCAAAATTCAGAATGTACATTTAAAGGTTGTAATTTTATCATATTGAATAACATGTCAGGAAAGTTGATTATAAAATGAATGGGGAAAGTGAGTTAACTATTTTATTGTAGCTGGTGTTTTCTCTACTGTTTTATAATACCATTATCTAAAATAAAGGTTAAGATATAGAACCATCTGTACTTGAGACAAAATATTTGAGGATATCTTCTATGGTCTCTGGCTTCTTTCAATCATCATGATGTTTCTGAGATTCATCCATGTTGTTTTCTGTGTCAACAGATTGTTCGTTTTTATTTCTCACCAGTATCACTGAATGAGTACACCATAATTTTTTATCCATTTTTCTTTTGATGCTCAACTGGGCTGTTTCCAGTTTGGAAATATTAATTTTGTCTCAGTCAAAATGACTCTTGAAAAGTCACTACAAAAATGTCTGAGAGTTTAAAATGTATCACAAAATCTTCTAGGGCAGAAATCAAATTGAACATCATATGAAATACTTTTTGTATTTTTAATCTAGTATAACACTAAATAAACATTTAAATGGTCAAATCTTATTCAATACAGTGACATAGTCACACTATGAAAAGCGTGAAGGAACTGAGACCTTCTAAATTAGCAAATTTATGTCTCCCATTTCACTGTTTGTCTGGAACATGTTCCCATTGTGTAGAATGGCAGATACTTAAATAATTTTTATCTATCTTATTGTCCATCATATATAGTTGAATTGAGATCAGTTAAATGCACATAATATATAACACTCTTTTATATGCAGGTCTGTTTTCCCACTAGGATCCACCCATGAATGTGATGGCTGCCTGGCTGGAGGGCTCTGTGCGTGTCATGGAGCTGGAAAAATGACTGGCATTCCAGAGGGATAGACAAGCAGGAAACTAAATCCAGGCTTGGGATGCCCTCCAAAAGCATAAGGCAAAGGATCTTACTTGAACACTCATCCAATGAAAGCCCTAATAATCCCCTTGACAAATTCATTCAGTGTCTTCAGAAAACAGCTTTCTACTTTTCTCTTTGGTGTATAACGCACTTTTCAACTCTGCCAATGAGTAGCAATAGAGAAGAGGAAGAACCTGCACTCATACCATAGACCAATCTTCAATTAATCCCTTTTTGTTCCTCTCTTCCTTCCTGCCCACATTTTGTCATATTTCCCAATTTTAGGTCCCCTACTGAGTGGTTTTCTCTGATTTCCTTACAGAGTTATGTTTAATATATCAAAAAAAATTTTATTACCTCTATATATCTTTCAGAGCTGTTTTAAAATCCTATCTGTCTTTTATCCCCTTTCTATTTTTATTGTCATTTGGGGCTTAGCCATTAACTATATAGAAGGAAGTAGCAACATTTGCTTGAATTCAATCCTATAGCTTCAAGTAAAATCCCAGATGCTCTGAGCATAACTAAATGCAAAAGATCTTTTGTGTTTGTCTCCTATGTTAATAATCCCTCCTGTAGGTCACACGTTTGTTTATATGAAAAGCATCTATTTTTACACACACATTCTGCTAAAGGAGAATGAGATTACAGTTACACACTACTTAAAATTAGGATCAGAGTGACCTCTAAATCACTACAGGAAGGGTTCCTAACTTTTAATCCATGGATGGACTTACATGGTTCCAAACCCATGCTGAAATTGTAATATAAACTATGTATATTTATACACGATAATCTTTTTCTGGGACAAAAATCCATGTTTTCACTATAGAAACTGATGGAATATAATGTAATGGAAGAAAGATATCAAAAACTTAGTGAACAGGTGAATAAAGTGTATTTCTGTTTCTAGAGAATGGAGTTTTTATCAGCTTTATTATACTCATGAATCAATTTTTCATCAGACTTTTCTATTTTCTTTGTTAGACCAAGAATAATGACATCAAAATGTTATCTGTATATAAAATAACACCTGTCAAAAAACATAAGTAGGAGGACTAGATCACCAAATCTAGGCTTCAGGAATCTAAAATATTTTGAAAGTCATCTCCTACAAAATAAGTGTATTAAAATCTGAAAAATCTGTAGGGACATTAGCATTGATTTATACAAAAAAATAAAATTATAGAAAGAGTTCTAGAAATGTTTCATTCATAGTAAAATACTGCAGAAAATCTTCATGGTTTCTGAAGTCTGATGGATTAAGTCTGGTAGCTTGCTAAACTTTCTCAAAATTTCCTAAGACCCACAGTCTCTTAAGCAAGGAATTACACTTTGGAGGTAAGGAAGGCAATGGCATACCTAAAAGGTATTCAAACTAAAAAGCTTCTGCACAGCACAGGAAACAATCAACAGAGTGAAATGATAACCTACAGAGTGGGAGAAAATTTTTTCTAACTATGCATCTGACAAGGGATTAATATCTATAGTATAAAAGGAATTCAAGCAATTATACATAAAAAAACCAAATGACCCAATTAAAAAATGTGCAAAGGAGCTGTATTGACATTTTTCAAAGGAAGACATATAAAAGGCCAACAGGTACATGAAAAAATGCTCAACATCACTAGTCATCAGGGAAATGCAATTCAGATACCACCTCACCCCAGTTAGACTGGCTATTATCAAAAAGTCAGTGAATAACAAATGCTGCCAAGGGCATAGAGAGAAGGGAGCACTCCTGCACTATTGGTAGGACTGTAAATGAGCACAACCACTATGGAAAATGATACGGAGTTTTCTCAAACAACTACAGATAGATCTTCCATACAATCCAGCAATCCCACTTCTGGGTATATACCCAGAAGAATGGAAATCATCACGTCAAAGGGATACCTGCACTCCCATGTTCATCACAGCTCTACTTACAACAGCCAAGACATGGAACCAACCTAAGTTTCCATCGATGGATGATTGGGCAAGGAAACTGTCATATATATATGACATACACATACACACACACACACACACACACACACACACACATATATAACCATGGAATACTACTCTGCCATAAAAAAGAATGAAATTCTCCCATTTGCAACAACATGGATGAGCCTGGAGAAACTTATGTTGAGTGAAGTAAGTAAAGCACAGAGGGATAAATACCACATGTGCTCACTCATATGTGGGAGCTAAGAGAGAAAGAAGGAAAGAAAGACCACAGCGGTGTAGTGGACTTGCAGAGGGAGAGAACATACCTACGGCTACAAAGTGGAGTGGGTGGAAAAATGGGAAGGGAGGGAGGTCAGGGTTAATTGGGTGGGGGACATGGGGTACAAATGCAATTTGTGGTAATGGGTATGCTGCTAGCATGAGTCTGGACTTCACATCTTGGGCACGAGGGGTGACAATCAGCTTTGTATCTCATGAATATTCATAACCAATAAAAGAATAAAATAAAATAAAATGTATTTGCTCTGACATTAATCAGGTCATGACCTTGGAAAAAGTAACTCATTAGAAGCTCTGGATAGAAAATCTTCCAGTCCAGAAATGGCAATATGTTTTATCTTACATACTAGCATCAGTTATTGCTGGAGTGATGTGTTGAAAGAATTCTAGGGCTCCTGAGCTGAAATTGGTGTCTGCAAGGCCAGGAGATGGGAGTGGTAGTACATGTGCCAGGTGTGTGTTATCACTGGCCTAGTGAGAGTGGCAAGGGCTTCAATAAAGCAGAAGAGTATAGCACTGAATGGGAAAGAAAGGTAATAAGAGTGGATATTGTGGATAGAAGGCAAATATAGANTACTAAGAATTCTACAAAACCAGTGTAAGACTTTATAGATGAGAGAGATCTCTAAGGGAAAAATAAATCCCGTAGGCACACCACCCTCTCTCCCCCTAACATAAACACCAGTATATGAAGGGCTATTCTTTTGGGTCACCCACCCCCCAACACTTAGTGATGACTATCAGAAAAAAACCAACAACCTTCAAATGCAGCTCCTAATTTCCCTTTAATAACATTTCTTAGAGGTGCATAGAGATTTTCAACTTACGTAACAGGTTGCTTATGGACTAATTAATTTGTCAATACAGGAAAATCACTGTTAGTGTGCACATATTTGCAATTTTTCTGGCTTTTAAATTGTACTATGGAAATCAAGACGTTAAAAAGCACAGCTAAAATAAAGACCTATGCTGGAGTCACATGGAAAACTAATATCACAGTAATACAAATTGTGGAGATGCACAAAGGAATCCAGCTCTTCAATGTTCCCAAGACAATTAACCTTGCTAATGTATATTAAACATGCTAAATAGTTTCAGGCTCCCTTTCAATCACTCTGGACAGATAAAGCGTAACATTTACATTTAATGACAGTTTTTCCTCAACACAATTTCCTATATATTAATTAAATGCCCTTTTTTTTTCTCCTTGGGCAATAGGGCCCACTTCATTCAGTTTCCAAATTCTTATAATGAAACATAGTTTTTAGAAAACAACAGTGTTTTGCTTTCAGCTAAAATTAAGTNGGGTGGGTTCAGCAGCAAAGCTCAGGGAAAGAATAAGAAAGTTGAATTAAAAAACATCTTTCTGAGATCACGTGTAGGATGTTAATTTGCAGTCAAGATTTTAACCTATATTTACCTAGTTATGAAAACAACATATGTAAAATTGGAGAAAAAGGTTAAAATGGCCATTTCTGTTAAGGAGAGAGACAAAGACAGACAGACAGGAAGAGCATGCTTTATCCTGGCAAATGAGACCTAAATCAGTACAGGAATTTGAATGCAGCAGCAGCTCAGATTTTGTTAAGTTCTAAAGGCCTTGGGTAAAACTCATCCTGAATAAACAAACAGACTGCAAAACATAATGCTCAAGGGGAAAACACAAATCTTTTCTTCAGTAACTGTCAAAAGGAGACTATTCCTAAAATGTTAACTGTTTGAATTAGAAACAAAAATAAAAGCAAAGAAGCTGCTACCACATTCAGAAGCAGAATCAAAGAACATTAAAACAGTTTCCTTTAGGTGGGTAGGACGAAAAAATTCTGGGAATAGAGTTGGGCTTACTACATGCATTTTAAGGGTCAACCCAAAGATCAGATCAGAGAATTTCTTATGCTATCAGGATGGCTTTAAGAAAGCTACTGAACCTCTCTTTCCTTAGTTTCTTCATCTGTAAATGAGGATAACTTCAGAAGAGCTATTATTGGAGGAAATAAAGAGAGTAAGGATGGAATACTTCTAGAATATATAGATGGAAAAATGAGACAATAATCCATATAAGATATCCTCATTGGTATTCCAAGGTTTCATTGTATATAGTAAGAAATAAAATTCAGCATCGAATCTTGCATAGAATTTATATAAAACTCAATCAGTTTAGTTCAATCTATTTGGACCTTCTAATTTCATGTTTGAATTGAGCCTTACAGGCGGTTGTCACACATGCCCAGAGAGTGCTGCTGTGTCCCCATTAATTATTAATTCACATGAAACTGTAATACTTGCTGAGCTCTAGGACATCTTCACCCTCATCTGATCCAAATACCCATTTTACACATGAGGAAACTGAGACCCAAAAGAGTGGGTAAGTGTCATGCACGTATCAAGGTGCAAAGCTCAGCATGACTCCAGGCTCACATGACAGGTAACTTGGTGCGTGTCAGTTGAATAAAGAAACTAACAAACCCAGCCGTAGAAAACGGCATTCTGGCTTCTCCAGCCTGATTCTTCTCTTTTCTCAAGAAAGCGTGACTCGGTTTTTCTGATCTTCTCATGTTTGACACTAAGATATTTATTATCTGAGACAAAATTTCAATGCATGATGAATTTCAGGAGAAATTCAGTGAGGGCTGAAGAAAACTATAAGAGAAGAACCGTCATAAGACTTGATAAGTTAGCCACAGTTCTGCTGCTAGGCTG
>NW_007734721.1:8009-8944 GCF_000696425.1 Galeopterus variegatus | reverse complement strand
TCTTATAATGAAACATAGTTTTTAGAAAACAACAGTGTTTTGCTTTCAGCTAAAATTAAGTGAATGCATAGATACATACAAGGACTCCAAAATGCCACAGACAACAGGGAATCATGCTATTCTCTTGCTTAGGAATGTCACTGTTCATATGATGTCTAAAACCAAAAATAGCAGCTTAGCATTTATAGAGGGCTTATAAGGAATCGACATATACTAGTGCTTTACAGGTATAATTTCATTTAATTCTCACTTTGTATCAGGTGCATATGAGAATCACCCTCACAGTACGAATGAAGAAACTGAGAGGTTTAGAGCAGTTCAGTAACCTGCCATTGGTCACAAAATGCCCAGGAAGTGGAGGAGCCTAGACTTGAGCCCAGGCAGTTTCGCTCCAGTGTTCTTTACTAAATGACACTGCCTCCGCCAGTCGTCATATAGTGTTTTCTAAACTGTACATTTCACAGTATCTGGCATTACTATTTATATCATGTTCCATGACTCAGAAGGATCACCCTGAGAAAACAGACTTGTATTAGAGTGCTTTAAAGCACGATCTTTGAGGGCAGGAATAATACCTGCCATTAGCTTTTTATCTCCCCAAAGTTACATAGTTCATCCATATAACAACCACTGTCTCTGACTGGCCATTGTGGAAGCCTCTTTTGCGGGACTGTTTCCTCACACCTGATTTGGAATGAAGATGGAGTCAGAGGCACTTATGCCAAGGGTATATAACCTGATGATTAAGCAGGTTTTGAAGCCAGATAGACTGACACTTGAATTCAACTTCTGTGACCAAGCAGTATGATTTTTGTCAAGTCACTGTACTTTTCTCAGTATCAGTTTCCACATCTGTAAATTAGGAATAACGATAGCCTATCCCAGAGAGTTGTTTCATCGACTGAGTTTAAGCATTTAAAGAAAAGCACTTAGGA
>NW_007734721.1:843-6669 GCF_000696425.1 Galeopterus variegatus | reverse complement strand
ATATATATATATATGCATATGTATATATGTGTGTTTGTGTATATTCAAATACAAATGCACACATACACACACACTAAGGCACACTGATTATTAATATTCTTAGATCTTCCTAGTTTTAAACACGAGATTTTTACAAACTCCTTTATTTTTCAGAGATTATGGAATGGTTTAGCAGTGGTTTCCTTTTTTTTTTTTTTAAGCAAAGCATAAGAAGGATTTGGAGAGTTTGTTTAAAAACAGATTCCTGGACTCCACTCCAAGAAGTTCTGACTTAGTAAGTCTGGGGAAGGGCCTGAAGACTTGCATGCCTTACAAGCTCAGATGATGTTGATGTTGCTAGTTTATGGACCACACCTTAAATAGCATTCAACTCAAAAGAGTTAAATGGCTTTTCTAATCATCATGCAGAAGCTTGACTGAAACTCTGATTTGCTTTTTCTGAAGTCTGTTCCCATAGCCACTAATTTATACTGTCTTTACTTGAAAAGCCACCTGAAAAATCTGCTCAATGCACCACAGCATAGGAGCCAGGAAGCATTATGGTCACGTGATGGTACCAACATTGCCTCATTTCCTTCTTCCCTCCTGGAAACTAGGTTTCCATCTGTGAGCAGGGGTATGCACATACGTATACTACAGCTGAACACAGACCTATGAAAAACACGCACTGCAAAGCAGACATTCTTCTCCCTGCATCTTTTGTCAGCAATCAGACATCTTTATTTTCCCCTTAACGATTGATTGGTCTCTAAGCCAGGAACATTTTTATAACCAATTCCTTTAAAACTCTGCTGAATTTATGTTTTAAGTGGTTGGCATCTAGGTGAATGTTCTTGACAGAACGCACACATTCTGAATTAAAGATCAACACTCTCAAAGCAAAAAGCTCAAGTCATCAAAATCTTGACCCAAACCCCTAAGCTTCTCTAGGTTTTTAGGACAGCAGAGAAGATCTTTTTAGATTTCCATTCCAACAGATCAAGGACGTGTGGGTACAAAGAACTGCGTCACAACTATACATCTATTATGTAGATTGTTTATACTTGTGTAAAGACTCAAAAAATGCACAGTCATCCCTTGGTATCTGTGGAGGACTGGTTCCAGGACTCCTCACAGACACCAAAACCATGAATGTTCAAGTCTTTTAGATGGCCAGGCATATCTGTAGATACTGAACCTGCAGATACAGAGGGCTGATTGTACACTGTGTGTTTTTTCTTTTCTGATTGTTAAATGGCCTACTGGCCTCTGAAACCACGTTAATGGGAAATAAATTCCTAATTAGCCTTTATACTTAAAGTGATTTAAAGATGCCCTTTAATCCAAAAAAGGGAAAACTAATTAATCTCCTAAGAAAGAAAGAAAGAATGAAAAAATGAAAGCAAGCAAGCAAGCAAGCAATTCCCCTAAACAAGGGAGGAGGAGAGTTTGCCCTCCTCCAGTGTTCACCTGTCTCTCAGTGCTCTCTCTAAGCTACTATGAGCAATGTGAACATCAGAGCTCGATGACTTCTTCACTGGCATTTGGGAATACTAGAGAGAATTGTATGTGCTTCATACTGAAAGGAAGGTCCAGTCCACTCACAACCAGCTAAAAGCACACCACACCACCCTTATTCTAGCAGTGAGAAACTCATAGATAAAATAACAGCAGGCCTGTGGCTATAACTAATTTGCTCTTCAGCAGCTCTGCACCTCTGTCCTACACAAATGCATGACATATGGGAGGCTTATGGTGCCATGAGAAAGGAGCCAACCCAACACCTTGGCTATGTAGCTCTACCAGCTCCCAGGAGTCTTTGAGTTATAAGGAGTTTTTTAAAATTCTTTTCTGAAGAGATTAAAAGGGCAACAAATGAATTATCAATAGAATTTTCAGAGACATCCTACAATTTTCCTCGGACATGCCATGTGCTCTGAAGCTGTTAAACTATTTTTTCCCCAGTGCTTTTAGCCAGCAGCAAATGAAATCCTACTATTCTATGCAGTAGATTAGCATAGAGACTTAAATTCTAATAAGTCTGGGAATGAGGCTGGCCCCTAACCCTTCCTTGCTACACAGCCTTAGGAAAAAAAAAACAAAAAAACTTTTTACTTATCTCCCTTCTGGCTTCCCAGAAGAGAAATTCCTATTCCAGATGGTTATTATGCATTGTACTTATATTTTCTTTCAAAGTTTATAGCACAATGCCTGACTCACAATAAACACTCTATAAATAGTGCTGTGCGTTCTTTCTCTCTTTTTTCCCTCCCCATACTCTCCATATATATACATATATACACAAATACATACATGTATGTATATGTATATATACACATACTTTGTTGATTGATGTCTAATTACTATTACCATGATAATTATCACTGTAACTAGAAGAAAAATTGAGACTTCTTGACTCCAACTTAGAGTCTGCCCCAGCATGGGTATGTATCTACAAGAAATACAAAGACACTATCCCTAAAAACCTTAAGAAATCACAAAGCTTTGCCAAAAATATCCCATGGACATTAAAAATAGGAATAAACAGTGCATCCCACAGCACCATTTCTTTACCCATCTCTTTATCTGAAGTCTTATCTCATAGGTATCTCTACCCCAATTTCTCTTTTCTTTCTATCAGAGACACCTGCACAAATTTCTCTGCCTGCTTTGTCTTACTGCCATCTGCCACCCCTTTATTATTGAAACAATGCAGCCTTCCTTTGGTTAACCCCTTTGTATCTAATATCTCCCTACCACATCCCACAAGCTGGCAGCAAAAGATCTTTCCTTAAAAGGAGGAAAGGACAAAGGAAAGGGGGGGGGGGAGGATGAAAGTCTGTGAAACTGATTAAATACCTTTGAATATATCAGATTTGTCTCAAATATGAGTACGAAAGTCACAGTTCCATACCTTAGCAGTCCTAATCTTCTTAAACCTTGGACACAAATTTCAGGGCAACATTGGGATTGAGATAATCTCCTCAAGCCACTCCAAAGGGATCGTTTTCTTAATGTCCACACCAGTTCCAGTATAGCCTTCTCCAAGTCCCTGAGGGTAGAGGCTTCCTCCAAGCCTACAAATCACAAGAGATAGAAGATATCAATAAAGAAAAACAAAAATAAGACAGAGTGATATTAAATTCAAGACCATTTGGCTTGAAGAGACTAAACAGAAGATACTTTAAATTCTGATTGGCATAAAAATGCATAATGCCCAAATGAATTCAGTCTTGACTGAATCAAAGAATCATACTGTATTAGACAATTTCTGTTGCTTATAACAAAATACACAGAACTGGGTAATTTGTAAGAAAACAAAATTTATTTCTTACAGTTTCAGAGACTGGGAAGTCCAAAGTCTGGGAAACACAGCTGGTGAAGGCCTTGGTGGTAGCGACAGTGACCCAGGGGTCTCACTGGGCAGAAAATGACAGAGCAGAGAGAGACTAACTTCTCATGTGCTCTTCTTTTAAAGTCCTCAGAACCACACCCTGACCACCATTATTAATCCGTTCTCTATGCCATGGTCCTACAATCTAATCACCTCTTCAAGACAGTGACCCAGGGGTCTCACTGGGCAGAAAATGACAGAGCAGAGAGAGACTAACTTCTCATGTGCTCTTCTTTTAAAGTCCTCAGAACCACATCCTGACCACCATTATTAATCCGTTCTCTATGCCATGGTCCTACAATCTAATCACCTCTTCAAGGACCCACCTTTCAATTACCATAATAGGATTTCCCATCCTCAACAGTTACAGAAGAAATTAAGTTTTGGGGGGACATTCAACCCACGGCATATACAAAAAAAACCCATAAACACACACATAGTATATCATAGTATATAAAGGCTGGAATATTTTTTAGGATATAACTAGTCAAATTTGCTCATTTAATTTATAGGGAAACTGAGGATCAGAGAGCAAGAGTGATTTTCCCGTGATGATTCACTACCTGTGGCATATTTCAATCAGTGAAGCAATTAAATCTTTAGAAAACAAAAACAATGTGCTTGACACCAATCCATGACACAGCAAGACCAGGGAACAA
The DNA here is from genome assembly GCF_000696425.1 of Galeopterus variegatus. Classification (NCBI taxonomy): domain Eukaryota; kingdom Metazoa; phylum Chordata; class Mammalia; order Dermoptera; family Cynocephalidae; genus Galeopterus; species Galeopterus variegatus. The sequence goes on along the minus strand of NW_007734721.1, from coordinate 2,637 downwards.
TGTATCACCCTGTCTTGAAATACCTCCCTCAATTGGCTGCTCAGATGCCTGCATGCCTGTTACCTCCAGCCGCTTATCTTGTTAAAAAGATCTAAAGATGTAAAGGTATGTTAGATCTTTCTGACTTCCCAATTTCCAACCTAAAGGCATCTTCGGGTTTATTCCTGAGCCTCTTTTCTATGTACGCTCTCTCACCAGGTCACATCTTCCAGTTCCATGGCTTGAGATACTATTTATACCCTGGCAACTCTGAGATCTGTCTCCATGCTCAGCTATTTCCCAGAACTCCGGACTTCTGTGTCAACAACTCAAAGAATTCTAACAGACATGTCAGATATAACGTGTCCAAACTGAAGTCATGACTCTATCACCACTACCACTAACTCCCTCCTGAAAAACATAAAGCCCACACTCTTCCTAGTTTATTCCTTCTTAGTCAATGGCAATTTCATGCATGCAGTTGGTCAGGCTCAAACACTCCTAATCAATCTTGATCCCTCTCTCTCACAAAGACCCCATTTTCTCCACTCTATCGGCAAATTCTGGTGGCTTTATCTTCAGAATAAATCCAGCAGCTGACCCTTTCTTAGCACCTTTTTTACCTCCCTTATTCAAGGCATCATTGCAGATTGATTTGGCTGACAGCAGGCTCTCTCAGGCCATGGCTGTCACTCTCAACTAGACCTAAGTCAGAGAATGACATTCCCTGCTCAAAGCCTTCCACCTCACTCAAAGTCAAAGTTGTTACAATGGCCAAAAAGGTCCTGTGTGACTCAGCTCTGTTACCATGTCTTTGCCTCCCGCTTGTGTCCCCTCATTTATTCCTCTCCAGCCATGCTGTTCCTCTAACATGCCTCTAAATCCACTTATGGCCTTTTAACTTGCCATCCCCTCTACCTGGAACACTCTTTTCCCCTAATTGTATCTTTGCTCAAATATTACCTTTTCACTAAGGTCTCTTGTAATGACCTTATTTAAAATTGTAAGTCCTTACCACATCTCTCATTCTCCCTTCTCTGTTTAAAACTTGGGAAAGTCTTTCTAACCTATTTCATATTTACTTGTTTATTAACTGCCTTCCCCCAATAAGACACAAGCTCCATGTATGCGAGAAATTTTATCTGCAGCATTCTGCTGTATCTCAAGCACTTCACTCACAGCCTAGCACAAAGGTGGAACTCAATGAATATTTTTTGAACGAACGAATAAATGAATAAACAGGAAGATGATAAAAACCTTTTCAAGGCCACTGAGCTGGTAAATGGCTGAGCCTAATTTGAACCAGAAGCATTCTATCTCCAGTGTTTTGGCAACTATTTTACACTGACTACATGAATGTCCTCTAGCATTGGGCTTAGGAAAAGGTTTGATATAGCCTAGTATGTGATACAGAAGATGTATATTATGGATATTTGTAGATCTAGCAAGTGAAAACTCCAAAACGATTTCGAGAAACACCTACAGAGTATATGTTGCATATACTGAGATGACCCTGCTTATATTCTAATATTGCAACCTAATTGCTACTTTCACCACGTCTTTCTCTGTTTTCTCTGCCTTTTCTTCCATGTCTCCCTGCCTTACTAGAAAGGATATGAGCAAAAGGAATCCAGGCAAGAAGGGGAAGAGATGTGTTCAGTTAATAGGACATCAAAGGACTTTGGATGTGAGTCTAATTCACTCACCAATTTGCCATGTGCCTTTGGGGTAGTCCCTTCTACTCCCCAGGTGCCTGTTTTCCCATTGGCCTAAAATACATGCCATCTAAGATCTTCAGCTCTGAAAAATTATTTT
>NW_007734721.1:0-283 GCF_000696425.1 Galeopterus variegatus | reverse complement strand
TGTTTTCCCATTGGCCTAAAATACATGCCATCTAAGATCTTCAGCTCTGAAAAATTATTTTAGTTTTAAATAAATAAAAGGGTCCATTATTCTCAGTATCCTAAGACTGATTAGGGAATATGGTGCAATGTTAAAGAATGAGGCTTTGGCACAATCCTAGTCCTTACAATCTGGTCTCACCACTGTGGAACTCTGGCTGAGACATTCAACTTCTCTAAGTACCATATTTCTTTTCTATAAAAGTGAGATGCTAGAAATGTCTATCCTTTTAAGATGTTTATGA
>NW_007734720.1:72609-88674 GCF_000696425.1 Galeopterus variegatus | reverse complement strand
GGCCTCGCCCTCGGCCAGCCTGAAGCCCATCAGCTTGCTGGCCAGGCCGAGGTCCAGGCTCCGGTTGCTGGCCGCGTCTTCCTCCGGGCCTTCCCCATCCCCCTCCTCCATGCCACACTCTTCCTCCGGCTCCTGGTTCTCCTCGGCCTCCTTTTCCTCTCTGGTCACAGGGGAGGTGGTCCCGGCCTTGACCGCCTCCGCAGGGGGTTCCTCTGCGACCTGGCTGAGCTCAGTGTCTCCCTCTGATGGCGGTGGCAGTGGCGGTGCTGGCTGCTGCTGCTGCAGCTGTTGCTCCTTGTCACGCGCGGTAAGGTCCAGCACCTCGCCTGCTGTGGCGGCAGTCTCTGTGTCCGACTGGCTATCTGCGTGAGCAAGCACAGGGCAAGGGCTTCAGAGGGGACACCGCCACGGACACCTGGGCCTCCGACCCAGCAAGGGCTCCTCTCTCTCCAGACCCTCATCACCCCTGACATCCCCCAAGGAGGGCCAAGAGGAATCTGGGGACTCAGAAAAGGCAAAAGCAGCCTCTGCATCCCCGCAGGGGTGCACGGGGCTGGCTGTGCCCAGGAACTCCCGGCCTCCACTGCCACGAACAGGACGCTCAGCTGGCCCTGGCCCCGGAAGGCGTGAGTGACTCAGGCAGCGCAGGCAGGCACTGGGGGACAGGAGAGGGTGCATTCCAGAGACTTGCAGCACTAGGGAGGTTGAGGAAGCTGAGGTGTGTAAAAGTTATTCTTCCAGTGCAAAGAGATTATAGACATGCAGCATACACAGGACCACCCCACCAAGTCTTCCAAAACATGGTCTCTGATGGGTTTCTTAGAAAATGACCCCAAGCCTGTACTCCATGTATAGGGCACTTACGCTGTTGCCTGACAGCTCGTTTGCAAGGAAAGAGCTTGGAGGTCAGAGGAGACGCATGCACACCTGTAGGCTTCTGGCTGCTGTCAGCACCCCAGAGTGCTGGGCCCCCTTGACACCAGGCTTGCAGGAGCACATGGGGGTTGGGGGGAGGCTGTGAGAGCTGCAGGTACTTGTGGGGATGAGGAATTCTGGCTGCAGGTATCTCGCTGGCCCTGAGTTCATGTCTGTTGACTAGTTCCTATCTGTCCACACTCCATAGCAAAACTAAACGGGAAAAGTCTACCAGTTCTCAATGACCCTCTTAAGGAATGGCATGGAGACATTAGTTACACCAAACAGTGTCAAAAGTACCACCCTCTCTTTATTCAGGTAGAATGGGGACTTAGCTTTTTTTAAAAGATGTGCTATGATAGTGAGGCTGAAGCTGGGTGGGACCTACTATTTAGTTGTAGATCCCACAGCCAACTTATTACTGCAGGGATTCAGAAGTTCCTCCGAGAATCAGGTGGATAAAATTTGTGGTCTTTTCGCACATATGTGAGCTGCCTCTCCTTCAACATGCCAGATTTCTGATTACAGTGCTTGAGTCAGCAAAGATTCACACACCTACCCTGGATGTGACCAGATGTATGCAACCCACGTCTGCCGTCCTCTTCAATGTCACAGGCTCGATGATCTGCCCTCAAGGGTGACGGGGCTGGGGTAAGGAGCGGGAACTGCTCCTCCCGTGGGCTGAGAGACAACACCTACTATCCACACCTGCCTGGGGACCATCTGTACAGCATTCCAGTATCTCATCTCACTGGTTTTATTCTGACTGCACCTTTTGGCAGCCGCTGTTTGGGTATCTCAAGAGGTTTCAGAAGGAAACAAATAATGATGGTGTGAATATAAAATTTTTGACATGATTTTTGAAATTATCCCAAAACTTATAGAACAGGAATCCTGAGATATGCACACCCATGTCTAGGCTATCTCCTAAGGAAAAACTAGATGCTCATTGTCTTGAATCATTCCAATAAAGAGCATCTATAGGACGAATCTTGGTCTAAACTCTACGATAAGCATACAGAATGCTCAGCTTATTTGCTGACTTTGTGGCAATTTAAAAAAAGGCTTAACCTCTGGTTACTTCTTTGTCCCTGTATATCCTAGGCTGTTTCTATTATTATTTCAACTGTATAAAATATATTTAAGAGAATAAACCTTGAAAAGAATCAAAATGAACTCTGAAACCAAACACTTCCTCAGTGCACACAACACAGAGCTCACCCTGAGCACCGTCAAAGCCAACTCATCTCCCCTTGGACAAAGGGAGCCTGGCTGTCCTCTACCAGACTTCCACTAGGGGGAGTGCTTTAGCGGGGAGCCTGGGCCCTTGGAGGTGAAGCAACTCCCAGTGACTTTTATTACAGATTCTCCTGAACAGCAGACTTAGCCTCTTCACATGTCATGAACATGCAATTTATAAGGCCAAGTCCTACTTTGATCTCCACCCTCCTCAATACCCATCCTTTCAAATGTAGGCAGCTGAGCTGATGGCTTTTCATAAGCAATGCTACCTTGGAGACATGCATTTCTTCTCTGTACCCACAGTCCCTCATAGTGGTGTTAAAAGTCTTAGAAAATTGCTAGAGGAAGCAGAAGGAATCCTACTAGACAATAAGCCCACAGCTCCTCCTACACAACAGTGGTCAACAATGGAAGATCTACTGCTTCCTAGAAATTGTTAACTGAAGTGACAGACTACCAACCTACACACCTAGTCTGATTGGGCAGGAAGCTGCTGTCTGCACTTTACCTAACACACTTGAACGCTGAGGAGTATTTCCTGGGGCGTAGTCCAGGCTGGCACCTGGGACTTCTGGGTTGGTAAAGGTGACTGCCATTAAGGGAAAGCTTAAAAACTTTCACATTTGTACTGATTAAAAACAGTCCTATGTAGGTGCCTACCAATACGAAGGCTCTTCCAGGGATCCCAAGGAAGAACCGAGGGTTTCCCTCAAGGGCAAAGAGGGCCAGGGCGTCTCTCTGCCCAGGAGAGTGAGTGAATGAAGAGCTTCAGTTTAAACTTGAATATTCAATGTGGCCCCTTAAGTGAGAAGTGCCCCCACTGTAGCATTTTCGGCATTCTTTCGGGGGAAAATCTGGGGCATATTTCCACTAAAGACCTTATGTGACTGAAGTCAGACTTAGCTCAGTTGGTAATATCGTGGTGTTGTAACACCAAGGTAAGGGTTCGGTTCCCCGTACCGGCCGGCAGCCAAAAAAAAAAAAAAAGTCAGACCTATATTATAAAACATATTTAGGAATTTTTTAAGAAAATGCAATCTAGGCGCATAAACCTAGAAAACCCTTCAAGAATTTACTCGGTCATTTCCTGCCCCGCCCTCCCTTTTTAAAATTGTCTTCCTCCAAGGCCTCACTTTTTAACTTCATGGGAGGGAGTCCCATGAAACCTCCACCCCATCTCCATCATGCTTACCTGGTTTTAAAAACTCTCCTTGAAATCACTAAACTCTACCTCCCTGATCTTTCTCTCCATCTCAGTCCCTTTCTCACCATGGACTGTGGCCACAATTAAACCAAACATATATTTTCTCTTTGCTGGTTTCACATTACAACTTTCAGTGAATTTCCTTTTTCCAGAGGCTTTGCCCCTTCCAGAAAACCTGTACAACTTCCGGGGCAGGACAGAGCTGGGGAAGGGTTTTGACAGGCATTTGGAAAAATAAAATTTGTAACTGCAAACCTCAAAAATAAATACAGCAATAGTGTGAAAGCTGGTGCCGAACCGGAGCTAAGACTGTAAATCTGAATTGAGCTTTGTGTCTGCAGGCTTCCTCCCTGGCCCTCAGACATCCCCAGGGGTCCCAGTTTGTGTTCCTCCCGAATGACCAAGATGCTAAAGGCAAAGTGAGCATCTGGCACATGGTTACTAGACTTGTTTATAAACACGGGAGCCCCAGGGAGCCCCTCAACTCCCTCAAATAGCAGCAGCTCTCCCTGCTTTGGAACCACTTTGGAAGGGATTTCTCCATCTCTAAACCAGGCTGAGAGAAAGTGCTCAGGACTAACAGGTACCGGTTACACATTAACAGGATGGTCTGCAGCAAGTGAGTGCTCTGCCAGCAGCACTGTGGGCTTCCCGTGTAATACACGGCAGATCATCTTGCGCTTGCGGGGATCCCAGTCACGGCAAGATTCTATGGGTGTGCGCACCTTTCTTTATTCAAAGACCCTGGCAAATTAGGTGGAAATGGAAGCTGGGGAAGGAGCGGACAAACCAGCCCACTCTGTTACACCTTCAGAGGGTCTGATGTGGACGGAAGGGTGGCCAGCTCAAGGGCACTCACGATCTGTCTCTCTCGGGCTCGCAGGGTAGCTTCTGCACCAGCGATCAATTCCTCCCATTCAAATACACCTCACTTCCCCCAGTAACTGCGATAAGGACAGGGGACTGGGGTTAATGCCCGACCTTCTGTCCACAATGACCCCCCGGGGTAGGGGTACCTCCCACACCACGTGGTACCCTTAGGAAAACATGGTTGTGGGAATCTTCTTGGCTTCAAGCAACGGGGAATGTGCAACTTTCCAGACCCGCAGAACTGAACCCAGCACCTGTAATGCAGAACTGTCCCCACCCAACAGCCAACCAGCTGAGTGTCTCGGTGAGCTGCAGCAGCCTGTGTTGTGTTGTTTTGTTTTGGGGGGTGGGAGGTGGAGAACCCAGAAGTCGGAGATGGCAGAGGGTACTGAGTAGAGGACATGAGTAAATACAGAAGCCGTGAGGGGGAAAAGGTGGCAGGAGACACATTGCGCAGCTGTTAATTGCTCAGGAGGGCTGGAGGGAGGAAGCGTGCGCCAGCACAGGAGAGTCACGCCCAGGGTCAGGTCAAGCAGAGATGTGATTAAGGAAAGGACATGCAGGGTGCTTTTTCAAACAAGGACACAGTTTCATACTGGGAAGAGAGTTATTGGAAAAAAAAGAACACTGCACCCGGCTATACCTCTCCCTGCTGAGGGGTCTGCACCCCTAGTTGCTGCCATGCCCTAACATCCAGGGAGCCCAGCCTGCTCTCAAGGAGGCCACAGAGGCTGGGCTCCCCAAGCCTTTAGGGATCCACCTCCCTCTTAGATGTGTTCACATCCAGAGCTAAAACTGCACGCCCTTCCTCACCTCCCACCTCCCCACAGCAGCAGCAAGGGTGTCTTCCACTGGGAGGGTGACGGATCTTCCCTACCAGCTCCAAAAAGTCACCTAGGGGCACTGCCATTGTTTCCCAAAGTCCCCAGGCTTCCGGCTCAAGAGTCAGCCCTGCTGACCCAGGAGTTGTGCTCCCGCCGGGGCCACCTTCCTGGGCTGCAGGCTCCGAGCCCCACAAAGAGGCAGGTGAGGCAGCCCCACCAGCCTCTGGGCCTCCTGTCTCTCCCTCTCTCACTTCTCCATCACCTGCAGGCACTACCTGTGCTATCATGGGATCCAACATCACTCTCTTTGGACTGGGGGATAAGCCCGTTTCTTCTCAGGGAACAGGTGGTAAGTCCGTGTTTGCGCAACTGGTGGCGTTCACAGTTAGATTTGGTAGAAAAGAAGGCATCGCATTTTTGACAAGGGAAGGGTTTCTGACCTGAAGCAGGAAAAAAAATATATATTTATCTGGCTTTCTACTGCAATGAGAAAGAAAAGTTGCTTTCGATTTATTCTCCTGGGATTAGTGGCATTTGTTCTCCCCTCCCCCACCCCCATCCTTTTCAGAAAATAAACAAAACACATTAAAAAAAAAAGGACTGAAAACACCAATGACTAAAATGATCATTTTTCCTCATCCTGAGTGGAATGGAACAAGTCTCTTAAAAATACTGAAAGACAGTTAACAATGGAACCAAGATATATATGTTCAGAGTAAAACAACGGTATCACAATTAGAAATATTAAGTAACAACAAAAAATAAAAATTAATGAAGGGGTTTTAGAGTACAGCAAGAAAAAGCCTACATTCGTGAAGAGAAGACACCTTTTAATGACTTCGAACACTGTAAGTAACATGGTGCTGGGAAATCAGATGGCAGGAGGGAGCCCAGGCCCCCGGAGGGATCTGGAACCCCTGGATATTGTCCGGGACCCATGCAGAACCCCCCACTCAATGTGGCTGGTCCCTCCTGTCTGACTCGAGACGTCCTGCAGTGACCTCTACCCAAGGTCATCGTGGTCCTAGGCTGGCAAGAGACAGGAGGTCGTCTCGTTACATTAAAGGGCTCTTTGTTCCCTTTGCTGGGTAGTAAGTGAGCCATACAAGATCACATGCTCCACTCAACAGACGTGCACGTGAGGAGAGAACGCTGGGCAGGCCCCTCTCCACCCACCTCCACTCCACGAGCGTGGTGGACTGTGGAGCGAGGAGCCCTCCCTCCCCCAGGAGTTTCCCGCCTATCCTCTCCTTTTATTTGGATTCATTTTGTACTGTAAACACCCTGTTTCAAAATGCAGTCAAAGCTCCCCTGTAACTTGCCCCGGGTTTGTGTGGACGGATGTGAGGGAGGAAGAGAGGGAGCGAGTGTGGATGAGAAAAAAGGTGGTGGGGGGATCAGGTGGCTCCAAGAGACAGAAGACAGGGGACATCATGTGCTGGATCACTGGATTCTTCCTCTTCCCCCAATTGCTAGATTCTACGGTCCCAGTCTCCAGTTTTACAGGGAAAAGTTCAGAAAACAATTCAATGATGCCCAAGTATTACATCAAATTATGAAGGCTCCCAAGTGACAACTCACTTAGAATGAATCATTCACAGTTCACACGTCACTGCATAAGCCTTACATTTTAAAGAGCAGTGTGCTCTCTGGATTGCAGACATGTAGAAACCATGAGTCCCGTTAGTGTTTTATCACAGTATAGGTTAAAAAAAACCTTATTGACAGGTAATCTACGTGAAAAGTATCAAATGGTTTTATTTATCTGGTAACCGCCATAAATTACTGCTTTGGAAGGTGTGTTCGCAAAAGCACCTGATGCTACAAGAAATTCCCTTTGTACCCAAGACTTGCAGTACTTCCAGCCCCCAGCGTGGGCATCAAAACCATCGGCTAGCATCCACTCTCACCAACAATCCAGAAACAGAGAGGGGCTAGAGCAAGAGAGAACAGCAAACTGGAGAAGTGTGGTGAGGACTTCATGGCCTTTGCCATCAAGACCAAGGAGACAGAACTGAAAATGTTTCTGTTCATTTTTTAAACACAATTGGGGTTAGAAAGGTGGGTTATCACTAGGACGGGAAACCTGCAGATGGTTTACTTCTTTTGACAAGACAACACACCTTGAGCCCCCCAGACTTCTCTCCATGGCCCCTCCAGCCTCTCAGGGAGGGCTTCTTTCTTCTGGTATCTTGGGGTTAGAAAGGTGGGTTATCACTAGGACGGGAAACCTGCAGATGGTTTACTTCTTTTGACAAGACACCACACCTTGAGCACCCCAGACTTCTCTCCATGGCCCCTCCAGCCTCTCAGGGAGGGCTTCTTTCTTCTGGTATCTTCTCTCTATATATTTGGCAGAGGTGTACACAGGGCTGGGTGAAAACAGCCTGAATCTGCCACTTAAGTTAAAAGTAGCCAAATACAACTGGTAACCGAGGTGCTTCCCACACTCGGGCTTGGACATCTTATTGATCTGCACTCCGATGCCTGATGCCCGATGCCCGTTAGCAGCAGGTAGGAGAGGGGCAGGGGGAGAGCGCCAAGCTGGCGAAGAAAAGGCGTTCAAAGCACCCGAGAGACAGAGAGCGAGCCAGGGCACCCTGGAATGGACGCTGCACAGTCCCAGCCCTGTCTCTGTGGGATGAGGAACTGGAGCAAAGGCAAGAAGGAAGAGAACAAGGACAGGGGCCGAAGGGGACTGGCTGTGTTTTCTGGCATTCCCTCCTCCACCTGTGGCCTAAAACCATGCGCGATGCTCAGAGGGGCCCAGGCAGGAGCAGCGCGCTGTTGTCTTGCAAGGCAGTGACGCGTGCAGGTGGAGAAAGACAAGGGACCAGGAAGTGCCCCCATTAACAGGAGCACAGGCTGGGAGAAAGCCGGGGAGGAGTGGAGGAGGGCAGGCAGCAGTGTGGAGACGGTGCCGGGGACGTGAAAATGAGGACGGCCGCCAGCTTGCTCACCGGACACTGCTCCTGGAACCCAGACGCGGGCAGGGGCGGCCGAGGCCGCGTTCCATGCCTGCAGCCAGCAGGTGGCCCCGAGTGGACACTCAGCCTACTTTGCTGCCCCTTTGGGCGACAGAGGCTACTGGAGAACATGTGCATGAGGCACAGCAGAGACATCACGATCATTACACTAATTTGCGGAGAGCGCGGCAGGAGGCCGACCTTCAAGATACAGACAGTTTGCTGAAAAGGTCTCAAACCAGATGCGGTTCGGAACTTCTGGCTGGACTTCAGCTGGATTTTAATACCACACTAAAAAACACACAGAACGTCTTCCCTGAAGAACACCTTTGTGTACAGGGTCGTTGCGGAGTCAGCCTTTATTCTGCACTCAAGCACATGCTTTCAGTCTTTTTCCACGGTTCTAGAGGGAGTGTCTCACAGAGGGCCAGCAGCTGGGAGCACCCAGGTGACAAACAGCAGGGCTGTGGCAAGAGCGTGAGCTCCTAGGTGCCTTCCAGCATCACTGCTGGAAGAGTGGAAAATGTCCTAGCAGGGCACCGGACACAGCCACGTGCTCAACACAGCACGACCTAATGAGGTGATGCTGACACCCTCCCCCAAAGCTGGACAGGGAAGCAGGGTAGCGGGAGTTAAAGGAGACCACGGTGCCGCCCTCCCCATGGTGCCCACGCACGAGGCTGACCCAGCCTTGTAGTCATCAGGTCTCTAGTTAGCAGCACTCGGGGCCGTGGCAGTGTTCTCCCCTTATCTCAAACCACTTCCTGATCTTCTGCCCCAGGACATGTGAGAACAGAGGGAGGCGCAGGAAGGTGGCCCTGGCCCTGCCCATCTTCATGCAGCTGGCCACAGGCACCCCAGCCGGCGGGGGGCAGCTGCAGGAAACGCAGCCCTGGCTGTGAACTCCAGCTCTGCCTTGTGCTGCCCATGTGACTACAGGTAAGCCACTTAGCATCGCTAAGCCTCAGCTTCCGCACGCCAAGACGTGAACACCACCACCTCACAGGACTGTCCTGAGGACTAGCTCTGAAAGGTTTCTCTACCGAGAACATAACCTGATAGGATGTCAGGAACTGGGCCCAAACAGTCACCTCCATCGGGGTTACCAGTAACCATGAAGGGAGAAGCAGCAGAATACGTCCATCTTAAACAAAACTCCTGCTCCCTTGCCTGGTTTCAGACACTACCAAATTTTAAACCAATCATGACATTTTGGCATTCAAAAGCCAAGAAATCACAATGACCAGATTCTCAAGTGGGAACGGATAATAGGCATTTGCAAAGACGCAACTCTCGAAAAGGAGATACTGGCCACTCCAGTCTTCGTACGGAGACCGAAAGTTTGCTGGGAATCCGAGGAAAATGTGTACAGTATCTATTAAGCACAGCACTCTCGTGTGGAGGCGGGTGATGGCGGGGGAGGGGAGAGAAGGTAAGGGCCAACCCCATCATCACAGCCCGACCACATGCCTTCTGGAAAGTGGCAAGAGAAATACTCACTTCTCCATAGACTCTTAGCAGGTGACAAACAGGTGTCACCCAAAAAGGGTAGCAATAGAGACTGCTGCGTGGGACACCCTCTCCTGAAGACACATTTTCCTTTCTGAACTGCTCTCTTCTTTAGAACTGTTACTGTACTCTGTAGGGCTTCAATTACTTCAACAGAAAGCAAACACTGGCCTCAAAAGGCAGCATGTACCACACGAATTTACAAAGTCTGGTCCCGTTAGGCGAGTCCTTCCTGGACGGGCACTCCTGCCTGGATGAGAAGCCCCACCATACCAGAAAGAAATGCTACATCTATGTGGCAGTCTCTGATGATCAGTGCAGTCACAGAGAGACCCTACACCTGTTTGCTAGACCCCATGGCTCCCTCTCCCTCCCATCCCAGTCTCCTCTGCACACTCTCCTGGTTTCCAGCAGTGGCTTTGTGACCTCCTGCTTGCTGTTCAACTCACCTGGGAGAAAAAGCCTTCCATGAGCTCTTCAACCCTAGATAAAGTGTTTCCACCTGGGTACGGGCCACAGCTCACACCCAATCCCCACCACCTCCCCCTCACAATTCTGTTGTAAAATTCCTACCTATCTCCATTTAGCAAGTAAAAATACAGGATGCCCAGTTAAATCTGAATTTCAGATACACAACAAATATTTAGTATATTCCAAATAGTGCATGGAAAATACTTAAACAACAAATAATTTTTAGTGTATCTGAAATTCAAATTTAACCAGTGTCTTGCACTTTACCTGGCAATCCTGTACCAGGCACACAGTACCATTCAGTTTTAGCTCCTAAAATATTTGGTACTAAAATATTTGGGTTCTAAACTCCAAAAGGACAAGGATCTCATGGAACTTACCCTCATTTCAGTGATATAAATCCTGTGAGAACATTCAGAAAATTATAATTAAAATGAGAGTTGTATGGTTACTTAAACATTAGAAGTACCTGGTGTAAAATTATTGAAAATGTATTCTCTGTCCTAAACTTCTCTTCAAAAATCAATGTGTAGAAGCTAACATTTGAAAAATGCTTTTGGGATATCTTTTTGGCAATTTAAGTGTGTTACACAGAATATTAGTCATACTTGGGAGTTTCTCTGGAACATCTGAGAACTGTAATGTAAACAACAAAAAAATTCTACCACCATCCATCACCAATCTCCACAATAAACAGGAAGATGCGACCACCTCAGTGAACTGAAAGAAAAAGGCCAACATTTGCAATATTTCCCTTTAAGAATACACAGTAGCCAAAAGCATTTCACAGAATGTTCAAAATTGAAAAAGCTGCACTGAGGATGCTGGAATGGAATTTCGTGTGTCAAAGCCCTGAACTCATTATGCCCCAGTACCTTAATACAAAGTCCCACTTCTCCCGAGCGCCACCCGAGCTCAGCCCCTTAGATAACCAGCTAACTTCTCCAGCAGGGATGGGGTGGATGGAGGAAAGTGTCCCCAGGGGCCTATGACCACTTTCACCTGGAAACACCCTATACCGAACACTTCCCTTCACCAGCAGCCCTTGGAGGGCTCAGACCGCGGGCACAAGTCACTGTGGTTACTAAGAACACAAGGGAAAAACTCACAGCACCACCAGGCAAGCTGGTGCAGGAACAAATGGAGTTGTGGGAAAGGGTCCCAGGCTTTCGACCCCACCCCTTGCTCCCCCTGTAGCTGTGGCACAGCCTCCAGCAGGGACGGAGCCCAGGGAGCCCTCTTACCAGTGTGTGTGAGCATGTGCCTCTGGAGGGAGCTGGCCCAAGGGAAGACCCGGGGGCAGTGGGGACAGTTGATCTTCTGCAGGCAGTTGGCATAGGAGTTCCGCTTTGCCCTCAGCAGCTTGTCTTCTGGGGGGCTTCCCTGCTCTTCATCGCTGGGCCCATTGTGGTCGGCGGGGACCCCAGCCACCTCATCCTGAGTGTCATCCTCTGCAGTCTGCAGAAATGGACTGAACTTGTTGGTGTCCGTGGTGGCCAGCATCTTCTCAATGCTGGCAAACTCCCCGCTGGAGTCTAGGTCCACCCCGCTGCTGCTGGCATGGGACCGGCTCCTGAGCACCTTCTTCCGACCCCTCCGCTTGGATGAGCCAGCCGGCCCCTGCTCGGTGGGTGAGGCTGCTTCTGGGCTGCTGGCCATAGGGGCTGGGTCGCTGGATTCTTTTGGGCTGGTGGTGTCGGAGGGGGTGGTGGCGACCTTAGGGATGGTGCTTCCAAAGCTGTCTGAAGCTGCAGTGTTACTGCTGGTGCTCGTGGGCCCTGGGTCTGCCACCTTGGTTTTCAGAAGGGTGGGGGCCGAAGACACGGATGAGATGATCTGGGCGATGGAGGCCAGTGGGGGCAACTCCTCTGTCACAGGGGGCTTTGGCAAGAGCAGGGGGGGCTTGGGCCGCAGCGGCCGCAGCAGGGCTGAGCTGCTCAGGAGGGCTGAGTTGCTTATGACGGTGGAGTTGCCCAAGAGCGGGGGGCTGTTCACGAGAGCTGAGGAGTAGATGGGGACAGCGAGCTGAACGGAGCCCTGCAGGGCCTGGGAGTGGGGCTCCAGGGTGGTGGCTGTTGTGGCAGGCACTGCAGGGTTTTCCAGGATCCCGTTGGGCCCCAAAGTCACCGGCAAGGCAGGGCAAGGTGGCAGACAGGGAGCGGGCTGCTCACTGCTCCCGGCTTCCTGCTCCGGCTTCTTGGCTTCGCTGGGGGTAGCTGCATTGTCTCCTTTCCTGAAGTTCTTAGGGATGGACAGGTCGATGGGCTCCATGGGGCAGTCGTAGGGGGCCAAGGAAGAAGAGCTCAGGAAGGAGGGGACGTTCTCCTGCTTCACTTGGACCAGGGCCAGGCCCTTCTGCGAGAAGTCCAGGGGCTCATTGAGGTCCACCGCGAAGCTGCTGGCGGGCTCCAGCTTGACCGAGACGTGCGGCGGCAGAGGCTGGGTGGGACCCCCGTGGAGAAAGCCATTCTGGGGCTCCAGGAAGGCGGCGAGGGGCTTGCGGTCGCCCGAGGCCGCACAGCCGGCCTCCTCCCCTCTCCCGGGGGCCTCGGTGGGTGGAGGCTCGGCGGGGCCCAGGCCGCCGTCGGCCGCCAGCACGTAGCTCTCGATGTCGTGCTCCGGCACGTGCAGGTGCTGCTTGAGGATGTGGTGGATGCAGTTGCGCTTGGCGGTGAAGGCGGCGCTGCACTCCTTGCACTCGAAGGGCTTGTGGGCCTTGGGGCAGCCGCCCAGGCCGCGGCCGCAGTGCGTGCGCATGTGGGTGCGCAGCGCGCGGTAGTGCTTGAGGTCCTCGCCGCACAGCCGGCACACGGTGTCGGGCGCGCAGAAGGCGTCCACCAGCTCGGCCGCGCCGCTGCTCACGTACTCGATGTTCTTCTCGATGTCCTTGCGGGTGGCCTTGAGGTGCTTCTTGCGCAGGTGGCGCTCGCAGTTGGCCTTGACGGTGAAGGGGTAGTGGCAGATCTTGCAGATGTAGGGCCGCTCCCCGCTGTGCGTGCGCAGGTGGCGGATGAGCGCGGCCTTGTCGGCGGCGATGTAGTCGCAGATGTTGCACTGGTAGGGCGAGATGCCCAGGTGGGAGCGCACGTGCGCGCGTAGCACCCCCGAGAAGGCAAACACCTGGTTGCAGAAGCGGCAGGGGTACAGCACCTTGCGCATGGCGGGCGCCTTCTTGCTGCCGGGGCCCGTCATGATGGCCTTGAGGTCCCCCTCCGTGATCTCCTGCTTGATCTTGGCCTCCATGCTCAGGGGCAGCAGGGCCTCGATGATGCTGTCCTGCTCCAGCTGTGTCTTCATCTCAGGCTGGCCTGGCAGCTCGGCCCGCGGCTGCTGCAGGAAGAGCGAGGCCGGGCCGGGCTGGGCCCCGGACTTGGACTGCAGCAGGTGGGCGTGCGAGGCTGCCTCCACCGAGCCTTTGAGCAGCTTCAGCGGCGGCGGGGGGAGGCTGGGGCTGATGCAGCCCGGGGAGGCCTGCTGGGTGTTGATGAGAGGCGGGGGCGTGGAGGCTGCCACCACCGTGCGCGGTGTGACCAGGGGCTTTGGCTTCAGAGGAGGCATGTGCTTGAAAATGGCCTGCAGGGGGGCGGCAGGGGCCTTAGAGAGAGGCGGAAGACTGATCTGAGGGGGGGCCGAGGCAGCCATTTTCAGGATCTGCTGGATGTCGGCCAGCTCGATGGCAGACTCTCCCGAGATGGGCTTGACCACAATACTACTGTCGGGCTGGATGATGAAGCCCTTCTGGAAGGGCTGCAGGGACAGATGCGCAGTGCGTGCGCATGTGGGTGCGCAGCGCGCGGTAGTGCTTGAGGTCCTCGCCGCACAGCCGGCACACGGTGTCGGGCGCGCAGAAGGCGTCCACCAGCTCGGCCGCGCCGCTGCTCACGTACTCGATGTTCTTCTCGATGTCCTTGCGGGTGGCCTTGAGGTGCTTCTTGCGCAGGTGGCGCTCGCAGTTGGCCTTGACGGTGAAGGGGTAGTGGCAGATCTTGCAGATGTAGGGCCGCTCCCCGCTGTGCGTGCGCAGGTGGCGGATGAGCGCGGCCTTGTCGGCGGCGATGTAGTCGCAGATGTTGCACTGGTAGGGCGAGATGCCCAGGTGGGAGCGCACGTGCGCGCGTAGCACCCCCGAGAAGGCAAACACCTGGTTGCAGAAGCGGCAGGGGTACAGCACCTTGCGCATGGCGGGCGCCTTCTTGCTGCCGGGGCCCGTCATGATGGCCTTGAGGTCCCCCTCCGTGATCTCCTGCTTGATCTTGGCCTCCATGCTCAGGGGCAGCAGGGCCTCGATGATGCTGTCCTGCTCCAGCTGTGTCTTCATCTCAGGCTGGCCTGGCAGCTCGGCCCGCGGCTGCTGCAGGAAGAGCGANGGAGGCTGGGGCTGATGCAGCCCGGGGAGGCCTGCTGGGTGTTGATGAGAGGCGGGGGCGTGGAGGCTGCCACCACCGTGCGCGGTGTGACCAGGGGCTTTGGCTTCAGAGGAGGCATGTGCTTGAAAATGGCCTGCAGGGGGGCGGCAGGGGCCTTAGAGAGAGGCGGAAGACTGATCTGAGGGGGGGCCGAGGCAGCCATTTTCAGGATCTGCTGGATGTCGGCCAGCTCGATGGCAGACTCTCCCGAGATGGGCTTGACCACAATACTACTGTCGGGCTGGATGATGAAGCCCTTCTGGAAGGGCTGCAGGGACAGATGCTTCATGTTCTCCTTGGTGGCTGGGAGGACCGTGAGAGAACCGCCCAGGGAAGCAGCTTCGAAAGGTGACAGACTCAGCGCATTGGCGCAGCCGGGGTCCTGAGGTAGCTGACACTTGAGTGCGTGGAGCTGTATTGCTTGGTTGTCGTCAGGCAGGGGCTCCTCGGCGGGGGTGGGCCTGGCGTCTTTGGTGTGCTGCAGGCCCAGCAAGGCCAGGAAGACCTTCTGGTCCAGGGTGTCGCCAGGCAGGGGCTTGGCAGGCAGCTTTTCCCGTTCCTGGTCTGTGGCGATGTGGGTCTGCTTGTGCAGGGCCAGAGAGCACAGCATGGGGAATGCCTTGTCACAGGAGTCGCAGACGAAACGGTGCTGCTCGCTGATACACCTTCGCAGGTTTGTTTCACACCAGGCCTGCACGGAAGCCGCCGGCAAAAGCAAGGGAAGAAAGGTGAGGACTTAAAAATGGTCACTGGGGGCTGGCTGGTTAGCTCAGAGGGTTAGAGTGCAGTGTTATAACACCAAGGTCAAGGGTTCAGATCCCCATACCGGCCAGCCACCAAAGAAATAAAAATAAATAAAAAATAAAAATGATCACTAACTGGAGATACAGAAAGAATCTATTGTGCTATTGCCCCAGTATGCAGCCTTTCTCCAAAAAATATAAGGAGTTGATTCTCCCTGGCTTGCAAAGTCCAGATGGGTCAAGGAAAACCAAAAGCATCTTAAGGATGATGTTTGTTTGCTGAATGACATCAATCCCCAGGTATCTCACCAGAGAGGTACTGAAGTACAGCTAGTAACAATACCATGAAGGAAGAATTAATTCTCTAAAAATGGGTGCCTCGAAAACCCAACTGATGGTAACAGAGGCTGGAGAACTGGCTACGTCTGTGACTGTGGGAAAGGGAATGCTGCCTGAAGCGGGCGCAAGGGAAGGTCATCTGGGAGTCACACGCGTGTACATATCTGGGTGTGTGCATATGGGACATAAACACTGTTGACTTCTTCTATCAATTTTTTAAAATGAAAAAAAAATTTTTGAAGTAGTTTTAGCAGTGCTTTATAAGCAGAAAACAAATATGGCTCTTTTTTCATTCAGGTTAACAACGACCCAAATTGTTTTTAATAGAAACTATGGGGCTGGCCAGTGAGCTCAGGTGGTTAGAGCGTGGTGCTGATAACACCAAGGTCCAGGGTTCATTTGATGCCTGTACTAAATTGTTTTTAATAGAAACTATGGGGCTGGCCAGTGAGCTCAGGTGGTTAGAGCGTGGTGCCGATAACACCAAGGTCCAGGGTTCATTTGATGCCTGTACCGGCCAGCCATAAAAAAATCAATCAGTAAATTACAATGCTAGAAATATTTAGCTGTAATGCA
>NW_007734720.1:68583-71996 GCF_000696425.1 Galeopterus variegatus | reverse complement strand
GGCCAGCCATAAAAAAATCAATCAGTAAATTACAATGCTAGAAATATTTAGCTGTAATGCAGGTATTAAAGAAAGATTTAAGAAATGCAAATTTAAATCATGATAGGGCTGGGTGGCAGACAATTCACAACTTCAAATCTCAAAGCGCTAAGAATGGGCAAAGGCACTCCTGAGTTAGACTCCCTCTTAGCATGCAAACAGGAAACTCAGTCCAAAGTAAAAGACCACCCACCCTCTCAACCCAACGACCGAAGAAGACCAAAAAGGCCAAGATGAATTTTAAGGGAAAAAATGTTATAAGAAAGACAAAACCCAACTGACAACATTCTAAGGAGAGGAAACCTTAGGGTGAGGGCGCTCAGCCCAACTCCATCGACCGTGGAGGCAGCTGCGGTTCCGCGGGCGGGTCAGAGTACCTGGGAAATGCGAGGAAACTTCCTGCAGGAGAAGTCAGTGAATCCCAAGGCTGCGGGTCAGAGTACCTGGGAAATGCGAGGAAACTTCCTGCAGGAGAAGTCAGTGAATCCCAAGTCGTGGAAGCCAGCAGGAATGGAAGGGTTGTTCTGTATGAAAGGCCTTCCCATCGCGTCCCTGGGGAGCTGTTTGTGGACAAGCGCATTGTGGCGCAGCAGTCCGCGATGTGTTCGGAAGGTGACGCAGCAGATGTCACATCTAGGAAAAGAAAGGAACACGGATGAGGAGGCAGCCAGGTCAGAGTTTCCACTCGTCCTTTAGCCATATTATAGCATTTTTTTGTAGCTCCATTTCAACTGAACAAAATAAACGATATGACACTGAAAAGCCAGTCTGCTCATGGTTAGCACCAAAACACTATTCCTTTTAAAAAAAACCAAACTATATTCTACCAACTTCTGGATGCCAAATCCTTACAGGCAGCAAAAGATGTATATATGACTGGAACATCCGAAGCCTGTGCAGAACAAGAAGACAGCAGGAACCCGAAGCCACCGCTGCAGACCGACTCGTTCTTTTCTGAATCACGCAAGGTAGAGGAACCATTTCAGAGGCTTTCTCCCTCCCTCAGCTCGATAGTTTCTAATGGTTTTAAATATTTAAAAGTCAAAAAAGAATATGTTTACACAGAATCTAGAACAATCACATCAGTGTCCCTGGTATCGGGGATAAAATGATAATTAAGTCCTCCAACTGAATTAGTAGCAAGTGCAGTGATTGTGTATTAAATTCTGGTATTATTACCATTACTATCTGGAAAATAACCACAGCTCTCACACACTGAGCCCATACTGAGTGCAGGGCAGGCAGGCGGATATCATGACCCTCATCTCACAGATGGAAGCACAGGCCCCAAAATGTTAGCAACATGACAGAGGTCACACAGGCAGTAAGAAGCAAAGACAAAATGGGAGCCACGTTCACTCCCACTCACACTTGTCACAAGACTGTCTCCCTTTCCTTGACAGACTCCCACAAATGCAGCCCACTTAAAAATCATGACACTTCACTTTGGAGATGATCTTCCACACCTTAAATGTGCTGGGCCACACAGATGCATAGCAAACACCATTTTATAATACTGTCTCCACTTTTCCTACCAGTGTCTTCCAGGTCTTCACTGAGAATCACATTTAAAATGATACAATAATTACATTATTAACATCCCCTAGACTTGCACTGAATACAGTAGCAACTAGAGCAACGTGGCTACTTAAATTTACATCAATTAAAATGTCCACAGTCATGCTGTGCTAGCCTCATTTCAGGGGCTCAGTGGTGTTGGGCAGTGCAGACAGGGCACGTTCCTCGATGGCAGGAAGTTCTATGGGATGGCACTGGGCGTTGCACAACCGTGTACTCACACATGTGCCATGCATCTGACCCTCTCAAAACCTCGAAGAGTGGTCCTATTATCAGAGTTGGTGTTGGGCAGTGCAGACAGGGCACGTTCCTCGATGGCAGGAAGTTCTATGGGATGGCACTGGGCGTTGCACAACCGTGTGCTCACACATGTGCCATGCATCTGACCCTCTCAAAACCTCGAAGAGTGGTCCTATTATCAGAGAGGAAAAGCAATTTGCTCACATTTACACTGCACACACCTCAATGGAAACTTAGTTTGCTTTGAAATTCTTCTCTGGAAATAAAGAGATAAGGCAATAATCACCCACGAAGCAGCTGAGCTCACTTTTGAGAAGTGCTGAAAGAAAGAAGTGCCAAGTATGTGCAGCTTGGTGGCCTTATCGCATCGTGGCGGGGTGTGGTCCCACCGTGGATCCACCTCTCCTAGCTCCTCTGTTACCATGGCGGCATCTCCCCAACAAGATTCCTGTTGTCATTCAACTCCACTTAGAATACTGGGTTCCCAGGAGGCCCTCAAAACATAATGCTCCTGCTTGAGGGATGTCTGAGCTCACGAGCTGTGGTCCAGGTTCTGGGGGAGGGATGGTTTCAGATAATGCAGAACACCTTTAGAGATTGGAAATCCTTGCAACGTGGGCCCCGATGTGCAGCTTCCTCCCCTTTCTCTGGCCTGCTCTCTCCCCCATCCTGGGGATGGACCCCAAACCACAAAACCATTCCTTGCCAAAGTACCCAGAGGTCTAAGTCACAGGCTATGAGACAGAGTGAAGGGCAGCAGAACAGAAGCAGCCCTCTGGGTGAGGTTCTCTTTCTGGCTGGAACATGATCAAGTTCCAAGGTGCACCCACAGAGGGGACAGTGACCCTTGGAGGCTGACGGGAACTCCTCTTCTACTGCCCTGGGAATGGAGCTCCTTCTTTTCTACCACCCGGCTTCAGGCCGCCCAGGCTCAAGCTCAACTGCACTCTCCATGTGGTCACCAACCCAGCACCTCGCCACCGGTCAGCTGCAAGCTCTCTAGCTGTGATCCCGGTCAATTTACAAAAACTTCAGAAGGTAAGCCGCTATACGAGTCCTCTGGTGGCACGTGTAATGTGACAGAACCCATTGCTCAGCACGATGGTGCTTCTCGGGCACACATACTGGACAGTCAGTCTGGGGAAGAGGAGGAGGGGCCAGGGCTAGAGGGAGGCGCCAAGGCCAGGGCTCAAGAAGGCTCCACAAACATGGGATCTACACTCAGGGCGAGCTGCGTGCTCAGACCTACGGCACCATCTGCTTTGGTAGTTCACGGTATTTTTGAGCACGTGTCCCATACGTTTGTTTAACTGAAAAATGTGTTTGTATGTGTATACATATATATGTAGGAATATGTATTTACACACACACACATATTTGCCTGTATATAAAATATGCCAGGTGGGGGGGAGGAGAGAAAGAGAGGGGGGAAAGAGGAACGGGTAAAGGGTCACGAAAATCAACTGCAATATATATTGAGAAGTTAAAATTAAAAAAAACCTAAATAATAAAAATAAAACAAATAAAAATAAAATATGCCAGATACATTTAAAATA
>NW_007734720.1:65445-67876 GCF_000696425.1 Galeopterus variegatus | reverse complement strand
TGAGTGGCACTGGTAAGTGGGTTTTATAAAGGGAATGGAGAGTGCCTCGCAATGAATTTTTAATAACATCAAGTTTTCATCATTTACCTCTGTGTCTGTCTCCTCCTCCATTCTCTTACTCTCCCATTTATGGACAGAGTTTTGTAGGTAGCGGGTGCTCAATAAACACATGGTAGGTTACCCAGTACCACCCACGAGCTCTGTCCCCAAGGAAGGCAGTGGTGCAGCAATGGGGGGTACGGGCTCAGGGTGCGTGACCCTAGGGAAGGGATGGGAGGAGTTCAGGCTGTGTGACCTCAGACGGCTTGTTTCCACATGCATTTCAGTTGCCTGCTATGTAAAGTTTCCCAAACATGCCAAAGAATCCCCTCATGACCTTGTTAAAAAAGCAGATTCCTGGTTTCCTCCCCAGACCACTGAGATCAGAGTGGCTAGGGGATGGGCCTAGGAGTCTGTACATGAACAAACACACCAGCTGACTCTTAATAGTTAGACAAGTTTGGAAAACAAATTATACTGAGAATTAAGTGTGAGAATCTAGAATCAAAAAACATCTTAAGCAACAGGCCTGGAGAAGAGAAACTGTCCATCCTTTACTCATCTTTAACCTCTCTCCCCTTCCTTCTAAGCCTCAGTTTCCCTCCCCATCTGGAACAGAGGAAAAACATCTTAAGCAACAGGCCTGGAGAAGAGAAACTGTCCATCCTTTATCATCTTTAACCTCTCTCCCCTTCCTTCTAAGCCTCAGTTTCCCTCCCCATCTGGAACAGAGGGATCTTTGGAGTTACTGTGAGTAACAGATAGCAAAGTGGCTTAGAGCACAGCCTTGTGACACCAAGGTCAAGGGTTCACATCTCTGGACTGGCCAGCTGCCAAAAAACAAAGAGATAGCAAAGTGCTTTGAAAAATGCAAGGTGCAATCCCAAATTTAACCACAATTTTATCTTGCCAGGGGAAAAAAGAAATCAGGAAAAGCCCGTTTCCTAGCATGTTTTTTAACAAGGATGAAAATGCAGGAAAAACTGAGTGTAAATTTCAAATGGATGTGTTTTCTCTTTTCACTCTCAAGAACTTCATAATCATCCTCACTTCTGTCTGATCTTGAGACTCACGGGGAGGAACAAGTGAGCTCTTTCTGGTCGGCGCTCTGTCCTTCCTCACCTGCTTCCTCGACCCCCCTCAATCCCCTGGAGCCACAGCTCCTGAGGAGAAGTGCACACTCCAGCCTGCACACGCACTCAGAGCTTCGAACAAGGTCTAAGCAGGGTCTGGACCCTCACTCCACACCTCCACTTCCATGGGATCTCAACCAAGGCGCTATTTCACTTCTGAAAGATGTAGAATGTCATCTCACAACAAGCTGCTTGAAAGTGGCCGAGAAAAAAAAAAGTTCTGCTTTGAAACCAGAAGCACATCGTGAGGTTAGTTAAAAGGAAGAAAGAAACACCAACAGAAACACCCTTGCTCCTAGCCTCACACTCAGCACCTGCGGACAGACCTTAAGTAAAACCAGCATGGAAAACCATCACCCAGAAACATGCGGCTCGGCCTTTATCAGGTGGAGGCACTGGGGTTCAACCAGCCCACCCAAGGTCCCAGGAGAATGCTTTGCAACCTTGTTTCTAAGCAGCTCTTCAAGGACAATGGAGATCACTGTAAATCTGTGGACCACGCTGCTGCATGCAGAGCTGGCTGCGGGCACTGTTCTCAGGGTATTTGCAAACCTCTCTTGGGGCTGTCAGTCTTCATTAAGGCCACAGCCATTGGCTGGGTGGTCCCCATGAGGCTCTCCTAACCCCCAGTTTGTGGTATATCTCAACTCTGCCAGGAACTCATAAAGAGCACAATTGCAAAATATTCGGATGGGGTAGAACGGCACTTTAGAGTCACAGGAGAGGGGAGGGCTGTAAGACAATTTCATTTTGCAATAGATCTGGACAATGTGCCAGAGGGAAATTTTACAAAATCTAAGAGGCCGCCTTTTGATTCTGGCAACACAGATGGCCTTATGTTGGTAACGGAGAGCAACTTTTCCAAATGGGAACTAACTTCACTATCAGTAAGATAAATGTACTTGGGGGAAAGTGTATCCCTCTCTTTCTTTTTTTCAATCACATACTGAAATACATTACTCTCAGGGGAAAAAAAAAATTTGCGAGTAGAAAACCCTCCCAAGGACAGTTGAAGTAAAAGTGAGATCACATGTGGAACGCAGAGATGAACATAGGGACAGACACCTAGCCTGGCCTCAATTGACAGAAGCTGTTTGGCATATGTGAACTCCAAATCACCTTGCTCACAGACACAGTATTTCTGGACCGCAAAGCAGTGCACAAGAGCTGATTCACCCAGGAAACACCCAAACACCAGCACATGCTAGCCAATGTTTCTATAAGGGGGTAAGAAGTTTTTATTTAGGATGCCGGAATAG
>NW_007734720.1:54480-64746 GCF_000696425.1 Galeopterus variegatus | reverse complement strand
CACATGCTAGCCAATGTTTCTATAAGGGGGTAAGAAGTTTTTATTTAGGATGCCGGAATAGATTGGACCATTCCCCACCCCCACATGTAACCTCACAGCCCCCAACTGCAGAGTCCTGCCTCCCGCAGGCCGCTCCGCTGTAGCAGCTTCTATCACCCGGTGCAGGGGCGCCAGCACTTCTCAGGGGTGGGTGGTAGGGGAGGGCTGTGGTGTCGTGGTGTACAGAGTTGGGACACCCCTTGAACAGCAAAAGGGAAGCACCTGCCTGCAGCTCCTTTTCTCTCTCTTTGCCTCCCTCAACACCACTTGTAACATCACTGAAGGGCACTGAGGAGGTGTGGAGCACAGGGAAAAGGGGCTGAGGTGGCCGGGGGTCCCAAGGGGAGGGAAACACCTCCAAGCAGCACGTGGGGTACGTGAGCCAAGCTCTCACATGGCCACTGGTATGTACGGGCACAGATGGCAGGAAGGGGGACCCTGATCACAAACAGCCTTCTGTATATGCTTAGAAAAGTGCCTTCCGGTTATCAGCGATGTAGGCAGGTGCTGTCACAGCAAGAATTGGTTCTAAACTCTCATATTCACAGCCTTCCTGTCCCTTCTCCTACAAAAACCAAACAAACGCACAAAGTCCCACAGCACCCTGGCTCTGACTGTCACCAGGCTAGAAAGAGCACATTGCTAATGTGGTCAGAGGGGGAAGCCTGACTCCCACAGGGCCGGCAAGCTCCACCCCATCCTGAAGTCACCGAGGGCCCCAACCCCGCCAGCCACGGCTCCACCACGTGCCTGAGTCAGAAGGGCAGGGACAGCCAGGAAGGGGTAGACGGAGCCAGATCCAGTAGGTCAAAGAAGTACCTCATCTGCCAGCCAAGGTTTGTCCTTTCAATTCTCAAAGGACTTTAATGTAACCAGTAATGCTCTTGTTCATTCTCAGATCCACTCTTAGTCTTAAAAAAAAAACCAAAAGTAAT
This sequence comes from Galeopterus variegatus, assembly GCF_000696425.1. Taxonomy (NCBI): domain Eukaryota; kingdom Metazoa; phylum Chordata; class Mammalia; order Dermoptera; family Cynocephalidae; genus Galeopterus; species Galeopterus variegatus. The sequence continues at coordinate 63,772 of NW_007734720.1, read as the reverse complement.
GTTACATTTTTAAAAAGTCACTGAATTGAGAACTGCCACATGTCACAGATGCCTAATTAGGTAGGGCACTGCAGTATCTGTCCTGTTGACAACAAATGTCTTTGTAAGAAGACAGAACATCCTTCTTTCCAATTGGTTTATTTATTATTTTTTAAGAAAACTGCTTCTTTCTGGGCTGGTGTGATAAGTATGCTATTATGGTATGGACATTCTGGGTAGGAAGTAATGTTAAAAAAACCAGCCCTAAACAGATCCAGCAGTACTGATGGCTCGTGGTAGGGCTACTTTACTTATCAGGAATAACTATCACCATTAACAGCTTCAGCCCTGAAATATGAATCTGGAATCCACAGCCACTACCTGGAGCGGTTTCCCAAATAATCTTCAGAAGTACCTTAAATGGGAGGGGAGTTTGAATATCCACTACAGACTGAGTCAGGCCTAAAGGCAAACTTATCAGCAGTGTGATTTATAGAAATGGGAAACACGAACACCAAAAGTCATTCCCGGCCCCCCTTCTTAACCTTGTGGTTGAATCATTTTGGGATTAGTTCCCCCCCACCCCCCATGGCTTGCTCCAGTAATATTTTATCCATACAGTGACCTTAACTCTTCAGAATGAGATGAAAATCCTGAAGTCAATAAAAAAGGCTTAACGGAGCAGCCCAAAGATAACCCACTCGGGTGTCTCCTGGGGCTTCTTGGCCGTTTCATGATTCTGTCAAGTCTACCACTGTGGCAGCTGAGGAGCGGACAGATGACCCCTCCCCTCAAGCACCGAGAAAGGGTTAATTAAAAGAATTTTTTTTTTACTATGCTGAGTATATTTTCAAAAGACTGAATTAGCAAATTTCGAACATCAGGAAATTCACTTCTTTAGAATCTCGGGTTTCCCCAACAATTTAAGGAAAATGATGTGCCTTTGGTTCTATCAATTAAAGGTGTCAGGTCCCTTCAAGCGTCTGAATATATGCCTTTCAACACAGTTCAATGACAAAACTTGGGAGGTGGGACTCAAACCTAATTTAAATGGCCACTCAGTTTCCCAATCCTTACAAAAGCAAAACGAGATGAAAGCGACTTTTTATACCAATAAAGAGTAAAGGACAAATTGCTTTCTTGTTCTCTGTTAAAGCAAATCGTGCTTGGGAGAAGCCCTGGAATCTGACTCCTCAATTTCACTGGAATGGGAGAGCCAAAGAGTGGCACAACAAACCCTAACCGTATAGACGCTGGAAGGTTTAAAGTATCTAAAAAGACACACGTTCTAAATAGTCGTCATCAGAAGAAAACCTTCACTTTGTGTTTGTTACAGTCTGAGGGCTGTGGATTTATCCCCCTTCATCCTCACACCCTATTTTCAAATCTATTTTCCAGATGGGGAAACTGAGCCTGCACTCGCCCGAGGTCACAGAGATACCCGGTGGCAGGTGGGAATGGAGCCGCCTGGCTTAACTCCACTCTGCTGTGCTGTACGTTCAGAGGACAGTTATTTGCAGATGCCCCGGCTCCCTCCACAACCCATGTCACAGTATCCATGCCTGGACACTGGCTCAACCGGGAGCATTTCCTAACACCGCCACTCCCCACTCTCTGAAGCCCCGGTGGGCAGGACCTGTGAATACCTGCTGAGAAGCTGCAACTCAACATGGCCACTTCCTTGAGATACTGAATTCCTCACTCATTATAGTGTTTAATCAGGAGACTGGCATTCCTTTTAAAAAGGGATTTCATGCTTCATTTTTCCTGCTGTCTCCAGAGGCCAGGAGTAAGTGCAAACATCCTCTCCTCTGGAGCTCCACCCAGCTCAGACATTCCTCTCCCCTCAGCCCACCCTCCCTTGCCCACCCCGGGGCAGAGAACTGACATCCAACAGCTGCACTAATCTCTCCCAGTTGCTGTGAGCAGTGGTGACGGCCTGTGACAGGACCCCGGCCGGGCAGCCTCCTCTCCCCACGTGCCCGCCCAGGCTGCACACCCTGCCTGGACTGTTCAACCCAAGCAGTGGGGAGTGACGCCCAGGGCAGAGTCTAAGGGGTTTCACGAGGGGCTGGTGTGGGGTGGGCACAGCCCCAGCATCAGTTTAAATCTGTTTACACCCAGCCAAGCCTCGGACCCCTGGACTCTCAAATACAGGACGCTGACGAATGTTTTGTTATGTCTTTCCCCTATCTGTAGAATGATGTTCATCAAGTGTGACACCTAGGCCACGTGAATGAGTCTTAGGGTCTCTCTGCAGATGGTGGGCGTGCACTGAAGAGAGCTGAGCATCCTTGGAACAGTCGAGAAGGGAGATGCTGGTGGGGTGGCCCTCACCGCCCTCCCGGCCACAGCAATGCTGACCCTCCCCCTCTTAGAGCCCTGGGTGCCTGCCAGGGTCCCCTTGGCTTCCCTCATACTAACTCCCCACTCACATTTGAGGGCATCGCCTTGAACTGTTTTCTTTTATTTGGCAGCTGGCCAGTGTGGAGATCCAAACCCTTGACCTTGGTGTTTCAACACTGTGCCTTGAACTTTAAAATCACCTCAGAGACGACGAAGATCAGTAACGTGACCAGACCGAGGGCCCAATCCAGAGGAGTAGCAGTAAAGTGCCATGGCCTCCAATGTGAGCCCTCCACAGGGACAGCAGGCGGCACCTTCTGGGCCCTGCTCTTTGCCTCATGACCAGCGGCCCAGACACGTGTTTGTCGACCAGCCCGAACCCCTGCCTTAACCATCTCTGTTTTCTCAGGCCTGGTCAGGTGACTCAGTCATTTGCTGGACACATTTTAACTGAAATAATGTTAAAATTACTTATTACCCGATCTCCTTTAATCAAGAAGGCAGCTAAGATTATACAATAACTTTGGCTGAGTTTTGCCTCAGCAGCGGCCACAGTAACCGTTCCTGCCCACCCAGCCCATGCCAGGCAACAAGCCGTGCACAGACCAGCCCACGGCCTCACCACGCTCCTGCCACAGGGGCTCTCTTAAAACTGCTCTGTGGGCTGCTGAGCGCAGCCTGAGATGTGACTGGGTCACACGCACACCCCAGAGTCCAAAGATTGGCTAAATGAAAGCAAGAACGTGAAACCTATCACTGACGGCGTTTACATTGATTACATATTGGCATTCTATGTTGACTACACTGGTAGAATCCACAAAGCACTATTCATTTTGCCTGTTTCTTTTTACTTTTAAAGATGTGGCCACTAGAAAATTTCAAATGACCCATGCAGCTCACATTCCACCGCTAGTGGCCAGCGCGGCCGTCCTATTCTAATAGCCACGCAGGACATTCCAGGCCCAGCGGCACCCCATCCTCACACGAGGGAGCCCTCTTTGCATCCGTCTGCTCTCTGAACACTACGTCCCTCACCTCCAGTTCCAAGTGCCAACTGTAAATAAGCCCTATGCCGCTCGGGTCCCTGCCTTCTCTCCCCGGTCTGGAGGGGAACGATTTACTGTTGTTGGTCATGTCTGGGCAAACCAACACCTGACTCTGAGAGCTAGAATCTCTGAGTGGCTCCATGCCTTCCTTTTGTTCTATGCCAACACTTCGTTAACTTGAAACACAGTGGACTAGACAAAAACAGACTCCACATTTACACGGGTTTGGATTTCCAACTTTTTATTAAGGAACAACGGGCACCTTGCCAGCTTCGGTGGGTGGGGGCAGGGGCAGAGAGCGAGAGGCCAACAGCTGCTCTGAGTTATAAACTTTCTGTCTCAACTGGGAGCATCTCACTGTGGTTCTGCTGCCTGTGGGGTTTGCAAGTGGGGCTGGTGTCTATTTTAGTTCTGGGTTAACAAGCGGTCTCCCTCCACAGCTACCGTGGCAGTTCACGGCCTGGCCAGGCCACCCCTGATGGCAGCCTGTTATGGGGAAGGCAGAGAGATGTGACCGGCAATGAGCTGTGTTCTGTAATCAAGTCCTTTTGGTTTCCAGATGCTGGTCCCACCCCACCTAGTCAGAGTCACTACACAGAGCCACCAGGCAGGGGACGGTCCGCTCACTCACCCCACGCAAAGGATGCCAGGCCACCTCTTCTCACCGGCCACCTCACCACCGGCTGCCATGGGGCCCCTGGGATGAGAGGCTGCTGGAGGGGCTAGCCCCTGCAAGATGACAGGCCTTCCTCAGCCAAGCCCTCACCAGAGGGCGTGATGGTGGAATAGTGAGGAAGACCCTTGCCTTGTCAGCTGGACAGGCAGGACCGGAGGCTCAATTCACAGCCCGTCTGTGCCGCTGGCCTTGGACTCATGGCGGGGGGATTACACTCTGAGTGGTGCCCATCCCGCTCGTGAGCTGAGCGACCAGTGCAGTTCCAAACTCTGTCCCCTCTGAGGAGGACGCACACCCTCGTCCAGGCCAGCGTTTCAGAAGGGGACGCCTCATTTCTGTCAGTGCTGCACACAGGCTGTGCAGCCCCGGACTGCCCAGAAAGCTCTCATGAGAGCCAAGTTATTTTTCTTATAGGACAGAGTTATCTGGAAGGGAGCAAATAGATGGGTCCTGAGATGGTATCTGACCACAAAATAAAGTATGAAGTGAGATAAAACATAGGGAGGAGCTCAGAGACAAGCAGTGTGTTCACTGTCATGGCTGTTTGGCAGGGACACCAAGCGGGTGTGGGGTCCCCATGCCACTTCTGCCTCTGCCGATGGCTCCTGGGAGGCTCGTCTGGGTACCCTGCCCCTGTTCACTCAGGACCTCAGTCTAGAGAACTACTTCAACATTCCCCACCCACCACAGGCCACTGTTCTGGGGATGCTGTGGACATTAATGAAGCCATGATGACAAGTTCCCAAATCTCTCAGAGCCAGACGGTCCACAGAAGGAAGAGCCAAGCACCACTTCTCGGTAGACGGAAGAAAACATTGTTAGGAAACAGGTTTCAGAATCACAGACTTTCGGGCCTGAAAGGGAACACAGGGACTATCCGGTCCAGCCCTCCTTCAGCTCGCAGAGGAGGAAACGGAGGCTGAGATGCAGCTGACCAAGGTCACGCTGAACAGAGGCGGGCCTGACAACCAGCCTGTGTCCGCTCCAACACTGTCAGGAAGCTGCCCGCGACCGAACAGTTCCACACGGACATTTTACAGCACTTCAACTGCTGGACACTTTCAACTCTTCGTAACTTCTTTCTTCCCCCAATGATGGAAAAACGTCAAGTGGATGTGATGAAGGAGAGTGATACCTGACCGGCTTCAAGTTACCATACAATTAGGGGTTTCCCCTCACACACGTCCTTAGCTTGCTCAGACCGTTTCACAACTAAGTCACCACTAAACACGTGTCCTCAGGAAGGAAATCTGGTCCATATATCAGGGATTCTGACAAACAGATGCCCTAATCCCTGCACTCCCAAACTTATAAAACCCAAAGCTGCACCCGTGTACGGGCCCCTCCCTCTGCTCTTGGACGAATCTTTGGCTGTGTGACTTCCAGAACAGGCTATTTTCAAGTCTTTCACCTCCGGCAGAGGCTCCCATGCAACTCTCTGTTCTTTTCAGTGCTTAAAATCTAAGGTAGTAACATTTTCAAAGTGGCAAATATGTAGGAAAAATTTCCAAACCCATTTGTTCATCAAGAACATAAATGAGAAAATGTAGGAAGAAAGAAATTTCCCCTGAATTCTGCTGGCAAGTGCTGTCACCATCCACGTTTTCTGCCTGATCAGAAACACCAGAGCAGGAGAAGACCTAAAATTGAAGCTGGACCGGCAGAACAATTATCCATCACTGCCTCATTGAAGCATAACAGGCTTCACTTTTGATCAAGTGTCTTGCACTCAGTGGAACTTTCTCTGACCCCTAAATGCTTTCTCAGGTGTCTATGCTACCAGCCTAGCTCAGTCCAAACACTTCAGAGCACCAAATACATACCAGTGCTGCGCTGGGGCAAGCAACACGTGGGCCGTCCCTGTCTGCACCATGTATTCATGCACAGCTAACAATCATTTGGGTTGCTACACATTTTGTGAAGAAAATGTGTCAGGTGCCCAAAGCACCCCATGATAGGAGACTCCCCAATGCACTGGGGGGCTCATTGGTGACTGCTGAAGGGGCCTCACCAGAAGTGAAGGAGGCAGGGTGAACCTGAACTGTGTGAATATACCCCTGGGCTGCAGCCACCCTCTCTGTGACCAGTCTGAGCCCAACTTCTTCCCCATACCGGAGTCTTTCTTTCTTTCTTTTTTTTGAGCTTGGCTGCTATAGTGATCGAACCTGGATCTTGGTTTTATCAGCACGATGCTCTAACCAACGAAGCTACCCAGCCAGCTCCTCCAACACCCTTCTTAACTGCCTTGCTAATGTCTTCATACACAAGCACAATCACTGGAACCCAGTGTGGAGTACAAGAAATAACGGTACATACTGCCAGAAGAAACAGGAATGAAAAAGCGCTTCCCAGACCCCGGGTCTGGTTCGCCCTTTCTCCTACCTGAGTGGGTTATCTGAATGGGTCTCCATGTGGGTCTCCAGTCCATACTTGCAGACAAACTCCTTGAAGCATACTGGGCAGTGGGAGACTTCGTCAGCCTTCTTCTCCATGTCACCCGACTGCCCATCTTCTACCGTCTTAGGGGAAAGGAAAAAAGCGAAGTCACAAAGGAGGTCCCCTACACAGTGGGTCTCCTTCAGAAGAGACGCCAAACACTATATCCAGAGACGTTTACTAAGAGAAAGGGGATACGTTCCCCACCTGTGAGCATTAAGGATGCGACTGACCAGTCATTCATTCACATGACAAATACACAGAACATTCCTGTCCACCCACCCACCCCTCAATCCACTCACGAGTACTCATGGAGCACCTAGCACCGGCCAGGCACTGGAAGTAACAGAGGGGGGACACAAAGTCCCCAGCACTTATGAAGCTCCCATTTTAGCCAGAGAAACAATTTAGAAAGCTGGTAACAGTTCTAAAAGCTCTTTGTTCCACGTCTGGGCTCAGCTGGGGGGCTCCAGAGAGGGAGTGCACAGGTGCTCTCTTCCTATACGCTTAGCAAGAGCAGTGTGCAAATCAGAGGTGAAAAGCTCAGGGTGGACATTCGCCAAGTCCCCACACTGAACAAATAAAGACTAGAGGTATTTCTGCCAAAGTCCTGTGATGAGGTCTGTGTTGGGAGCCAGGAGGACCTTTTTAGCTGGCGCTGGGTCTTCTCTCTCTGACTCGGCATCGTGACTCAGTTTCCTCTTGGAGGACAGCCTCCTGCGCTTCAGAGGGGACGGAGGGGCTGCAGCTGCACCATTAGGGTCCTTCTCATGAATCTTCATATGTCTGAAAAGAACACACACACACATACACACACAATGTGATTTAACAAAAACTCAGTTCATTTATGTCTTCTAAACTTTTTATTTTTAGGCACTGATACTTAAATTTTCTTTAGTTAAGAGATATGAGGTACAGGCCGGCCCGTGGCTCACTCGGTAGAGTGTGGTGCTCATAACACCAAGGCCATGGGTTCGGGTCCCATACAGGGATGGCCGGTTTGCTCACTGGGTGAGCGTGGTGCTGACAACACCAAGCCAAGGGTTGAGATCCCCTTACCGGTCATCTTTAAAAAAAAAGAGATTTGAGGTACAATTTACATGGTGACTTCTGTCTTTTTAAAACCTTATAATCTCCTTGAACCTCTCCTAAAGCTCCTGCACGTCCTGTTTATTTGCAAGTGCTGTCTAAGAGTTGTTCATGCCTTGCTGTTTGTGGAAGACATTCATGAACTCAACCGGCATTAACGAGATAAAAACTATCTGGTGACCTGTTCTACTTATTCAGATGAAAAGTACCATATTAGGACAAATAATTCTATAGAATAAAGAATGCCAGATACCTAACTGCTCCACTAGTTCAAAAACTAAGTAATGACTCTGTATTTGCCCCAGAATCCACCCCCACTGACCCGCTGTATGTCTCTCTCTCTCTGCCTTAGACAACAGTCTGGGGGTCAAATTTGAGGCGTGCTGACAGAGCAGATGTCCAGAATGCTTAAGACCTGAAAGCCTTTCCATGTTGTTCATGGTATGATGTGGATTTATAGATCATGAGAGTGGCTTGAACAGTGGGAAGAGTGTGTTATGCGCTGCAACTCTGACAGCTACAGGACAAGTACACACATGTAGGAAGGAAGTATTACATCTAATACGCATATGTCTGTTCCAAAAAGAGTCTCATGGGTGACATGATTTAAGTGACTAACTTTATCGAATTCTAACACAAATGTCCTAAGAACAAGGTCCCAAGATATACATGAAAAGAATGACATTGCAAACAGTCTCAATTTCCTTATTTTGCAAAATAAAAATGGTTTCGTTTTGCTAATGACAATCACCATCACCTTTGACTGGGGTTAAACCATGCCAGATGTAGGAATGTAGCCACAGCTTTTTGTGAATAACTATTTTATAGGATTATCTGACTTGGGGAATTCTTAGGAGTGGGGAAAGGACAGCACCATTTTCATAAACTGTCCTATGAAAAGAGGCTCAGCTCCCTTTCTTGCTGAGCCTTTAGAGGAGACAGGTGGAGGATGAAGTGGCCGAGAAGCCCATGAGTCACAAGCAGCTACATTTTGAGGCTGCTCAGGCCTCTGACTTGGGATAGCTGTGAGGGTGCCTTTCCCACCATGACCTTGCCTCTGGTGATGAGAGTCCTCTGCTCCGTGAGCGTGTGACGCATGATGCTGGAGATGGCCATGAACACCTCTTACTCTGGCTCCACAGACACATTCTCAAACGGGAGGGAGTCCCACATAGCTCCCTGCCCGCCCATCCAATCCCCCTGCCACAACAGCACCAGCCCCCAACCATTCACCAGGAGAACTGCAGAAGAGGTGGCCTAACCACTGAGGACATGGGACCCAGGAACGAACCTCTGTTCTCGTAAGGGGAATCGGTGTGGTGAACAAAAAGATCTAGTGGGAGAAAACGGAAGAGCATCACAAACAACATTGTGCCTACACCTACCTACAGACCGAGCACCCCTAATCTGAAAATCCGAAATGCTCCAAATTTTGAAACTTTTTGAGTGCTGTGACACTCAAAGGAAATGTTCAACTGGTATGTATTCTGCAAATATTCCAAAATCCGAAAAAATCCAAAATCTGAAACGCTTTTGGTCCACACATTTTGGATAAGGGATACTCAAACTGTAATTTCATGCCCAGATTATTAGGGAAGGATACTTTATTATTTAGTGCTAGGATGCCTAAAGCCTTGAGAAAATTAATGGAAACAAATAGCCTTGTTCTAAGTATCTCCTCCATTCCAAAGTGATTGAGATTTGAGGAGACCATTACTTG
>NW_007734720.1:37049-54263 GCF_000696425.1 Galeopterus variegatus | reverse complement strand
GGAAGAGCATCACAAACAACATTGTGCCTACACCTACCTACAGACCGAGCACCCCTAATCTGAAAATCCGAAATGCTCCAAATTTTGAAACTTTTTGAGTGCTGTGACACTCAAAGGAAATGTTCAACTGGTATGTATTCTGCAAATATTCCAAAATCCGAAAAAATCCAAAATCTGAAACGCTTTTGGTCCACACATTTTGGATAAGGGATACTCAAACTGTAATTTCATGCCCAGATTATTAGGGAAGGATACTTTATTATTTAGTGCTAGGATGCCTAAAGCCTTGAGAAAATTAATGGAAACAAATGATACTCAAACTGTAATTTCATGCCCAGATTATTAGGGAAGGATACTTTATTATTTAGTGCTCGGATGCCTAAAGCCTTGAGAAAATTAATGGAAACAGCCTTGTTCTAAGTATCTCCTCCATTCCAAAGTGATTGAGATTTGAGGAGACCATTACTTGATATCAGCATTTGGAAGAAAAAAAGAAAGGCTGGTCAGTTTCTTTGGACATTTATTGTATAGCACACAACAATTTTAGAAATGTTCATTTTTTAAAAAACAGGCATTTAAGAATTAAGAAAGCATAACACTAAGGGGTGTAACTTAGTACCAAACCTGCCCTTTTAATAAATTACTCAAATTTAATTTTAATTCAATGAATAAAATGCACACCCTTTTCTATAGCCAATACGGTGAGAACATTAGAAATCAGAGACTGACATCTTCGTAAAGAGTTTACTGGCCCATTTGAATCATATGATACAAAAATTTACAGAAATACAAAATGATGCTTTATTATTTCATTCATTGTTATTTACAAGAGAAGCTGTTTTCACTGAGAGGAGGAGGGGCTGGAACCAGCATTCAGCAAGGGGCTAGTGGGAACTTTACAGATTATTTCCATTTTGTAGATGTGGAGTTGAGGTGCAGAGAGACTGCCCTGCCGGCGGCCTCACAGCTGAACAAACCCAGGTGTTCGTGCTCTTTCCCCAACCCCAACTGCCTCCACAGGCCACGCCATCTCAGTTAACTCTGCTCTGGACCACCGGCTGGAATCTTAGGGCTTTCCCCTGACCCCAGACACTTCCTCTCTGGTTGACTGTGGCCCAAGGTGGAACAGCTGGTACCAAACTCTAACAAACTTCAACAGGAGACAGAAGAGGGCACACAGGCCCGGCACAGAACATTCCCCACCTCCAGACCCGCTCAAGGACTGCAGGACTTTGGTCCTCCTCCGAAAACTGGGCCGCCCTGGACTGCACCGCTGCTATTGGGGTCCATGGCAAGCACGAGGCTGCAGACATGGCAACCCGCTCCAGGCCTCCACGCATTCAAGCACAAGCACTGCTCAGCCTGAGGGTGGCCACAATGCGGGGCGTGCCCATTTGTCCTCCCAGCCGCACGACAGCCACCAGCAGCAGGCTCATTCAGGACCTCAGTTCAGCCAGTGGGGGAACTGCCAGGGCTGGAGAGGTCTAGCCAGGTCTACCGTGGCACACGATGTCGTTAGGGTCCCCCACCTGACCGATGCTGCTTCCTGGGCCTGTAGCAGCAGTGGCAGCCACTTTAGCTGTCCCCTTCCTCCCCAACGCGCATAGAAACGGGGCAGGCAGGTCATGGTGATGAGCCAGTGACAGCCCCTTCCCCTCAGTGTGTGGACAGGACAGAGGAGGGGTGGTGGGGAAGAGGCAATGCTATTTCTCCTCTTCAGAAGGCTTGGGAAAGGGCCGGCCCGTGGCTCACTTGGGAGAGTGTGGTGCTCACAACACCAAGTCAAGGGCTGGGATCCCCTTACTGGTCATCTTTTTTTTTTTTTTTTTAAAAAAAGAAGACTTGGGAATGTTTTCTCTCAGGTTTCTTTCAAGGGCTAATCTAATTTTCCATGCACCCTGAGAGTCAACGGACAACAAGGAATCCCCTCCATGCTGGAGGCAGCTGAGCTGCTACCCAGCCTTGCCCTTGGCACAGGAAGTCCCCTTTTAAAAAAAGAAGACTTGGGAATGTTTTCTCTCAGGTTTCTTTCAAGGGCTAATCTAATTTCCATGCACCCTGAGAGTCAACGGACAACAAGGAATCCCCTCCACGCTGGAGGCAGCTGAGCTGCTACCCAGCCTTGCCCTTGGCACAGGAAGTCCCCCCCACAGCAGACAGGGCACATCACCATTTGGTTCTGTCTCATACTTCCAGCAACAAGGACGTCTCCATTTTCAACAGTTGTTCTCACTGTTAAAAATGTCTTGAGTCAAAAATTCCATCCTTGCTTGAAATGTCCACCCGTCCTCAGGGGCAGCACAGCATCAGCCTGCATTCTCTCTCTTCCACACGACAGCTCTTCAAACAGCGCAATAGTTTCTTTTCAAAATCAAACAACTCCAGCCTCCCACCCACGTCTCTGCCCACAAGTCTGTTGAATTATACCGGGTGCTTCCAACCTTGGAATACTCTCCAGCTTGCAGACACTGTTCCTGAGATGCCCAGATCCAGAAGCGAACACCAACCCAGATATAGCCCGCGACTCAGGGCACGTGGCTGTTACAGCGACCTCCAGAGGCGACGTAAAGAGCCAGGCATGGTTCTGTAGCACGTGTTTAATGGCGACATCACATCCTCAGTTCTCAATCTCTTAGTTGAGATGGTTGTCAACTAAAGTCCCAATGATTCCTTCTTTAAAACTGCTATCAACCCATGTCGCCCCATTCTGCACTTGAGCAGTGAATGGACATCTTTTCACTCTTCAGACTGGCAAGGGTGAGGTCTTACAATACACGTCAGTGTGGTTCAGAAGACTGGCATTCTCACGCATTGTTGGTGGGAGTGAAAACTGGCAACCACTTTCTGCAAAGTGGCTGAGCGACAGGGATCAGAATTTTAAATATGTACACCCTTTACTCCAGTAATTCCACTTCTAGACATTTGTCTTAAGGACAAATAATTGGGCAAGTGTGCAAAGATCTACGTGCCAGGACTGATGTAGCACTGTCATTCGCAGATGGATGGATGCACGCACACTAACATGGGACTTGCCACCCGCTGGTCGCTGTGTTTTTCCTCTTGCCTTCCTATTGTCCACTCTCTACACAGCAGGCGGAAAGAGCTGCTAACAGACCAGATCACACCACTCCCCTACTTAAATCCCCCTGCCAGTCCTGTTCTGAGTTAAATCTGGCACCACTGATTTCCTGGACCTCCTCTTTGAGAACCTACCCTCTTCACCCCAGGGCCCTATCAGGCACACCCTCAAGCTCATCCAACCAGTTTCCACCTGAGGGACTTAGGCTCTTGCTGCTCCTTCTGCCTGGGAAGCTGTACCCCAGCCCCCTCCCCCACGTAGGTGCTCAAGCCCACCCCCTTGCTGTACCTCCTTCACACGCACAGCAGTACCTGGAGATATCCTGCATTTGCTTGTTAGTCCCCCTGCCCTCAATCAGAAGTAGGTTCTGTAACAAGAACATAGCCTCTCTTGTTCTCTGCACCAGCCCCTGGTGGTACATACGAGGTGGCCAATAAATACCCCCCAAATGCCGGATGGATGAAGAAATAAAAGAATCAATATTTGCTGAATTCCTGAATGAACAAAGGAAGGAATGAATGAAATATATGCAGAAAATGTTTGTTTTACTGAGACGATCACTGCAACGCATGTCCTCAGGTTCCAAGACACCTTAAAACTTATCTTACTAGAACTTAAAAGTCAGCAAACGTGATATGAGATCGTAGAGTAAAAAGTCCTCTAGCAAAGAGACTTTCATGTGAAACACCCAACAATGAATGCTGGGCACACATGCTAATTTTTTCTTTTTGGAATTAATCTGCATTTGTTCATTCAGAATAATACCTACACTCAGAGTAGAGAGAAGTTAATGTATGCCTCTGCTTTTGCATAAAATTTTAGAATTTTTCTTCAGAGGCATGACACTTAACAGCCGGAATCCTGCCACACTGTGGTCTAAGGAAGGAATTTTATCGGAATGTCCACAGTCAAGAGAAGCTGTCTCCCACTCATAACACCCAGAGGCACTTTTACAGTGATGAACAAAAACAAATATTACAGATGTTTTTTGAACTAGGAAAAAAAATCTAAATCTGAGTACTTTTTAGCATTGATAGGAGCCTACTTTGATTTTGGGGGTGGATGCTGATTTTCGACTTGCAATTTTCTTCCTGTAAATGTAATCACATGTTTTCTAAAAACTGAGAGGGTCCATTTCAGTAGGGTAGGCTGTTTGTGAGAATAGTGAAGAGATCAGAGCTAAACTAAACACACCTAGTACTAGAGCTGAATGCCAATCAAGTAACATGCCAGTCACTCCCTAAAACACTCTCCCCTACTGCCCCGAACATCCTCCTTTCTAGTTCCAAATATCCAAAAGTGGTGGAGTAGACAGAGACTGTGTGATGGCAGTGAAGTTCTGGGGTGGTCTTTGAGCTGTGACATGTGTTGGATGTTAGATCCTGGTTCTGCCACCTAGTAACCATGGAGAGTCCACAGGTCCTTGGGCTCCGTCAGCTACAGTTTCACGTCTGTAAATGGAGAGGATACTGCCAGTCTCCTGGAGTACTGTTTTTCAAACTGCAATTCTCTGACCTGTAGCATCAGCATCACCTGGGAGCTTGTCACAAATGCAAATCCTCAGGCCGCACCCCAGACCTGCAGACTGGGAGTCCCTGGTGTGGCCCAGCAATCAGGGTTTCCATAAGCCCTGCAGAGGGTACTGATGCCGGTTTAAGTGTGACAACCAAGGGATCATAGTGAAATTCTTCAGCTCTCTGTGCTGTTGCAGGTATGGTTAACTGTCCATCGAAAGTGTCAACATTTTTTGGAGACGAGCACTAAACTTCTCCCAGACTCATCCAATATACCAGCAGTCTCTGCATAAATTTATCCAGTATAAATACCTAATAAAAAAAGTTGGAAAACTTAACATTCTTAAAATTCTTTTGGGGGCAAAATTCTTTTGGAGACTCTCAACAAGTTTAAATGTGACTCAAACCAAGGTGTACCTAGTTGAAGCTGGCCTCACAGCAAAACATTCTTCAAGCTCTCCCTGTATCTAATTTATGTGGTTAAAGCTCAGGAGAGATCTAGACACTTCTGGTATTTGTTAGCTTCTCAGTCTTAATTTCCTCATAGGCTTATTAATGGAGGAGCTGAATTATTGAATCCTCTCAACAAATGGCTTTATAGGAAAGGTCACCTGGTGAGCACACAGGACACTGCACACAAAGGGCACTCGGTGCTGCCTGGGGCCGCAACAGTGAAGGCCACAGGTGCAAACTGGTCCTGGCAGCCTGGTAGTAGATACATTCCCATCCGTACCTGGCACTGGCCTTTCTTGTCCAACAAAGCCTTGTGATAACCAGGGAGGGAATGGATACGATAAAGCAGCACTGCAATGGTACAATCTACATTTCTGGCCCAAGAAAGGTACGTTGCCAGAAAAATGTGTGTATGTTTTCGTAACAAATGCCCAAGAAAGGAGTTTAGGGTGGAGAGCCACGAGTGATGCTTGTAACATCAGTCAAGTTCCAAATAAGCAAATGGGGTTGGGGTTGGTGGTGGGGAGTGGAGCTGGGGGAGGACGGAAGGCATTGGCCACAATTCCTGGTGTGGCCCCACCTGTAAGTGCAAAGGCACCTTCTAGTAATTTGGGTGTTGTTCAGGTTCAGTCATGCTTGTTGCGAAGGCAGGTCACACCAGCTGTGCCAGGGAGTGGAGGGAGGTTCGATAATGCTAAGCAGCCAGCACTCTCAGAAAAGTCTAGAAGTCTACCTGGTGTGTGGTGCAGACCTGCCATCTGCAGGCTCTTGGCATGCTCTCAGTGTGACGTGCAGTGTGGCCAGCAGAGGCGATGACGCAGTGAAGCTTCACACCTGAGTGCTGCAGGAGAAGGTGATTCCTCCTGCTTGTGCTCAGGGAGGTGTCTGTAAAGACCACGTCCTCCAAGCACAGATTTCCTCCGTGAGGCTCTCTTTTCCCTAAAATGCTAGGGCAATGCATCCCAAGAGTAGAGAGAGAATTTCTCTTATCTTGTTGACTGAAGCGTAGCACCCCTGATGCTGCCAGTGTGAGGATAAAGCTCAGTTTTGTTAAAAGTTAAGGAATTTGAATTGAAGTAGGGGTGTTCCAGGGGTTTGCTGTCATGTTCCCCGTTAACCGACGCTTTTGGGGGCTCTCCGTCTCTATGGTGTGTCGGCCCAGAGCTGCTCTCTGACCCCAGACTCGGGGGCACAGTGTTTCTGGCCGGACCCTTGTTTCTGCTCTCCTGTCTCAGCTTCCTCTGCAGTATCTGGACAAGAAGTTCCTTTTCTAGGTTGGTCCTGGGTAAACACCTTTCTAGATTCTTGGTACAGATGCTTCCTCATTGGCGAGCTGAGCTGGACTTATGATGCTTGAAGAATATTCTTCCTATGTGTCCCAGCCATCCTTCAGGTAGGAGAAGGGCATCCTCTGGCCACTGCAAATTTGCAGAGGAGGAAGAGCCAAGCATCTTCATTCTAAGGTCCTGCTCAGTCACTATTTGCTTCGCCTCAGCCTTTTCCAAAGGAGGGATGGGAAGGGCGTAGGCCAGGCCACTCGAGATGGTCTCCCACGTGCCAAAGAGGCAAGAGGAAGACACAGCTTGTGGGTGGAGGAGAAAGCGTGGTGGGAAGAGTCACCATCACTCTGGGGACAGCACGTTACACTGTTGAGGGCCACTGAGAAACAACTGAGAACAAAGGGGAACCAAAACCAGAGGGTGCATGAACATAAATGAATCCACAGAGAAACACCACCTGCCAAGACCCACGAGGCACAGAGCCCCTTCTCTACGACTATGGCAGTTCATGGACATCTTTTCTTTAAACGGGGTGGATGTGCTGCACACGTGGCCTGTGCTTTCCGGAGATGACACACAGAATCAAATGATGATCAATTTCTACCAAGAGCAACTGAGGGAGAAAGGAGAGGCTGCAGGCTGGCCAGTTA
Organism: Galeopterus variegatus; assembly: GCF_000696425.1. Classification (NCBI taxonomy): domain Eukaryota; kingdom Metazoa; phylum Chordata; class Mammalia; order Dermoptera; family Cynocephalidae; genus Galeopterus; species Galeopterus variegatus. The sequence goes on along the minus strand of NW_007734720.1, from coordinate 47,287 downwards.
GCCCAGCTGGTGAGAGCATGGCCTTACAACACCAAGGTCAAGGTTTTGCATCCAAAAAAAAAAAAGGGAGCCTGGGAAGAAAGGCCTCTAACCCTGGCTGAACCTACAGCATCACAGACCTCAGTCTTCCTGCCCATAACATTGGAACGGCAGTCCTCGTGAGCGAGCTGGGTTATGTAAGCATGAAGAATAAAAATTAAGTGCTGACACCACACACCAATGAACTCATTATGCAACTGAATCTCTCATTTAAGGAAACACAAAATCTCTCTCCACTCAAGGCCAACAACCTCTCCACTAAGTGCCCCAGAGCCCTGGAAGAAGCTGAGGAGAAGAGCCCACGGCACACACGCCAGCGGTGAGGTGGGACTCCGTAGCATAAATGTACATGCTAAGTTTTCTGTGCTTCCTGTTCACTTTTTGGTGGGGAAAGTGGGGGCAGATGTTACTGCTAATCACCTTCCTTAACAAATCAGAAAAACGTTGACAGGGAGTGGGCACATTTGGATGTTTGCTCGCACCAGCTTGTTCAGCCCAAACAGGTTGGGCAGGTTGGATATTTAAACAAAGGCGGAAAAATGCAAGGTATAAAGCCCAACAAGGTGCTGCAGTAGAACTGCATCCAGCACGCCGCAGGTTTCAGTCTGTGATCTAATGCTGGAAGTCAGGCTCCTCTCCTCCTCCTCCTCCTCCTCCTGACTTTGCTAATTTCGTGTTACAAAACTAAAGTGGACACACACTCAGGATGTATTCAAAGTTCTCAGCACACTGGAAGAGTGGTATGGTGGGAGAGGAGGTCAGGTATGTCACACTCTGGAGCAGAGGCCAGCTCCCCCCTCCTCACCCTACCCCCAGCAGACACATCCCTTACCTTTCCTGACCTAATTTCTAGCTCTGACAACTGCCCGGTTGTTCAAGTGTGGGCAAGCATGATGCTCCAGATTTTGATGCCATCCACCAGTTTTACCTGGTAAGACTGAGCTTTTGAAATACTCCCCAAGATATGTCAAAAATACCACAGTGCCTGCACTCAAGAGAAAATTTCTTTTGTATCTAAATGCTTAATCTTCAAAAATAAACTAATAGACAAATACCATCTCTGCCAAAACAGAAAAAAACTCAAGTTAGGGCCGGCCCGTGGCTCACTTGGGAGGGTGTGATGCTGATAACACCAGGGCCACAGGTTGAGATGCTATATAGGGATGGCCGGTTAGTTCAATGGCTGAGCGTGGTGCTGACAACACCAAGCCAAGGGTTGAGATCCCCTTACTGGTCATCTTTTAAAAAAAAAAAAAAAGAAAAGAAAAAAACCCAAGTTATAAACATTAGCATCCAGTTAGCCAAATGAGAAAAAAACTAATTATGAACTAGATCGTAAATCTGAGAAACCAGGATAGGACAAAAAAGGCTTGACTGCTGTATAACACACCCACACGCTTCGGCGGTTTTATGAGCGAGCTCTCTCTTCAGCATAACCGACCTCAAACTGGTCCTCCAGAAAGAAATTCATAGTAAGAGGCAAGCACTAGCCACAAGTAAATTTTCCAAATGTTCTTTTACAAAAAATAAAATAAGCCATGCTGATTGTTAAGAGCTACCAGAAAAAAAAAAAAAAGAACAAACACACAGCAAAAGGGAAAATGTTTCGAAGAATGTCAAATCTAGCAAACACCAAAGAGGCTACAAAAGAGACTTAAATTAAAATAGGCCAACTTTCAGCTTTGGTATTTTCTTATGCTTTTTATCTTATTTGAATAATAAAATTCTGCGACAAATCACTCTTGCCTACCCTTTTTCTCAGAAGATACTGGTAGCTTTCTACTATTCATAGATTTCTAAACTGCAAAGTAAAAATTCTGAATAGGACCGCACAATCTCATCTGATATTATATATGCAAATGCACACTAAAAAATACAAAAACACAACAGAACAAGCAATCAAAAAAAAGGGAGTGTTCAAATAATAAGTAGGATTTGCACAATCGAGAAATGAAAATTCAAGGACATGACACACAGCTCCGCTACGCAGCACCATTCTCACACTCTTGCATTCTTCGAATGCAGCCTATGTCACCCGCGCTGCTGAAGGGCACAGAGTCTGTTTTCTTGCTTTGGTAAATCCACATGCTTAACTGGCACACAGAAGGGACTGCTGGTTAACTATCACGAGAGGAGAGGAAGGAGGGAACTATAATCTGTTGAATATCAAATGTGAGCCAGAGGCTTGGGCTCTGTGAGAAAACGTTCCCCCCATCAAGGGCGTTCCCCCCATCAAGGACGAAGGAATGGAGTCCCTTTTGACAATCCCATGCAGCATCCTTCGTCAGCCCTGGCCAGAAAGGAAGGATTCAGAAGCGCCACAGAAAACACTGCCTTTACTGAAACCATTACCAAAGTGACGGAAGGAGGGAACTATAATCTGTTGAATATCAAATGTGAGCCAGAGGCTTGGGCTCTGTGAGGAAACGTTCCCCCCATCAAGGGCGTTCCCCCCATCAAGGACGAAGGAATGGAGTCCCTTTTGACAATCCCATGCAGCATCCTTTGTCAGCCCTGGCCAGAAAGGAAGGATTCAGAAGCGCCACAGAAAACACTGCCTTTACTGAAACCATTACCAAAGTGACAGTAAAGCATATAGGTTTCAATTCCAGCTAATGAGATGTAAAGGAAGGCTAAAAATGTTTAAATATAATCAAACAATAAGCTTATGTGGTGAAAGCTGGACAACGCTATTGGAGGAAACTGGTAACACAGACACTGTGCTGTGGCTAACCTGTGAGTGTTCGCCCTGAGGATCAGAGGACTCTTCACACACTCACGACAGTGTGAAAGGAACGGTCAGGAAAGGGGGACAATACTTAAATGATTTTCTTTTTTTCTGATTAAAGAAGGAAGAAGTTTCAAACCTTGCTAATGAAAAGCTTTCTCAATGATACCGGAAGTCAACGAGTACATCAAAAAGTCCATGGAAAGATTAGTATTATCTTTCAATTCTACCCTTCCACCAACTTTTTAAAGTACCCTTGTATGTCTGAGTATTTCAGTATACACAGTACTAAGTATGCTGAAAACCGCTTTGATACCTAACTACTATCAATATGAAACTGCCAAATATTCACTGACTACCCAACAAATATAAGGATATATATAAACCTATGGACATTTATGTCCAGCACTGCTCTTATGTTATGCTGACTGTATAATATACCATTAAAATCTCATTTACACGAACCCCTCAACAATCTTTCTAGAGAGCTGCACGTGTGGTCACAGAACATTTATGATCCTGGAGTGGAGTTAAATGTGCTGAGATCTCTGAGTAATCCCTGAAGGACATTTTCTTTTGATTTGTCTTCCCCCCCTTGAAACAAGATACCTTTGTTGTAAATAACTGAAATGTTTTTTTCGTCTCCTTTTTATAGAAATATTTCAAAAGAAACAAAACATACACACAGTCCTGGATGACCCATAGATTTTTGTCCTACAAAGAAGTAATTTCTTCCCATGTGAACTGGCCTGAACCTTCCTTCCTGCAGAGCAACGTGGCAGCAGAGGGAGCGCGCACCTGGTGATTAAGACACTCATTTCGAGATGGGACTGACTGCACCTCTGAGTGGTCACCTCTATCCATGAGAAGGAGCAAATACCAGAACTGTTAGAGGGTGTCCTCGGAAACTCGAGATGACCATGACACAAAGTGCACAGGGCCCTTCCTCTTGCGGGCCACCAGGGGTAAAGAAGAGACTGTCCCCTGCTCTCTGAGACACTGTCCTACCTCTGTTCCTTCTCTCATTTAATGCTGGCCACCTGTTCCAGATACCCAAGTTCAGTTGTGCATGCCAAGGGCTGGCTGAGCCTAAGCATCTGAGAGTAGATGCTAAATTCAGAGCCTCTGTGGTCTCATTTGTCATGGAGTAGGTCACATTTCTGTGCAGCTAATATTTTCTTCAAGCATAATAGGAACAGATAAGCCTCTGTTGCTGAAGACTATCCATTATCCAGCAGCATCCTCAGGGCCTATGTCTCCTATACTTAGCAATGGAAAAAATTGTGCCCATTGCAGTGGGAAAAGAAGCCCACGATGAAACTACTAGACAGTTCCAGGGATTTCCCTTCTTCATCTTCATACATCCCCGCTCTTCAGAAAATAAATGGAGAAGTTAGTCATGAGAGCATGCTCCTGCCAGGATCTTCGGCACATCCTTAAATATACAACAGACTCCACAACTCTCCTACAGGTTAAAAGCCCATAGTCTGTGAAATGAGGAGCAAAACAGAAATTAATTTCCTATTTCCCCAAAGGTAACTATGGTCTGCAAAAGAAAAATACCCACTTCAGAGATGCGATTTATTCCAAATGAGGTCCATTTCAATTCTCTCTTTTAAGTATCACTTTCTTCATGGCTTTGTGGCCCAGCACTTTCTGGAAAAAGTTTTGCAAGCTGCAAGCTTGGTGATGTTTTTCCTACACTGAGCCCTCCCAGAGGGCATGCTCTGGCTCAGTTTCCCAAGTTTGTTTTGGATGACAAGCACCACTCAATCCAAATTTTCAACGTGGGAGCAACTGATAAAGAGTTCTGGGAAGTTAAAAGCTGGAGCCACGGTGATGTTTCCGTGATACATGTTTTGTGCTTAATGGCAAACTATTATTCTGCTCAGGAACTAAGCTGTGGTTAGAAAGGTTTGGGGAAAAAGATTTTCAAACCTCAAAAACATGAGAATTTGTAGACAGGGAAGTGGCAGTTTGAAAAATTGTACCAGATGTGGCACTTAATTAAGAAGGTCTCTTCCCCAACCTTTCTCAAAGTAAACTGGAATCAGTGTCACTCTCACCTCCCTAATATAATTACTTTTAAAATATCATGTAAATTAATTTACTAGACTTAAAGCATAAGTTGTTTTGCCCTTTATCAGTGCTACAAAGCAGCTATCACCACGAGCACCTCTACTATAACATAATTTAGCATGCTATTGCGTTCTGTGAATTCTATTTTACTTTTACTGACTTAACAATTCTATCCAGTGTCCTCTTATAAAACCAAGATAAAGGAAACTCTACAAAAAGCTTCACTGGCCTAATAAACAAAGATAACCAACATTATACTCATAAAATGGCTAGTGGCAGTGGAAAGGGAATGAGAAAAATAACTTTGGTCTTAGGTGCCAAACTCTCACAGTTGATGGCTTTCCCTCCCCGCTCAGCAGAACCTGAGTTTTCGTTACTCTCTTTAATTCCTGCACACACGTCCCAAGGCAGGTCTGGCTCCTGATTAATGTAACACAGGTATGAGCTTGGGAGAGGTCACAGCTCAGTCCTGGAGCCTCAGATTCTGGAACAGATCCACCGGGGCAAATAAATCTAACTCCACTTTCTCTGGCACATTTTTGAAAGTGCTTTCACATTTTTATAATTTTTTTTCCCAAAAGTACAGCTTCGCCAACAAATGAAGGTGGTAATGACTTTACTGTGATTGATTACCAAAAACCGAATGTTCTTTTAACCCGTTAGTTGCAATTTTCTTCGGAGAAGACAACATAAACGTAGGGTAACAACCTCAAATGTTCCAAATAAATTTCTGTTACTTAAATTACAGATTTAGTATCGTAAAAAACAAAACAAATGAAAAACGGAAAATCTCTCATTTTCTGACATCATATAAGTGTTTACTTATTATATTTTTCCCTCCATGGCACATACAGCAATAATAATATTAGTAACCACTTATTTATACATACCATTTAACAAGCACTACCCTAAGTGCTTTGCAGGTATTAATTCATTAACTGCTACATTCCCATGAGGTAGGTATGGATAATATTACCTTTTACAGATGAAGTAACTGAGACACAGAGAGGCCAAATAACGTGTCTAGGGTCACACAGCCAGTAGTGGCACGCTTGTCACTATATTGCTTTCAGCTCTAACAATACAGACTCAGAAATACCCCCACCCAGGACATGTTCATAGTACACTGTAAGCTTTCAGAACCCTTTCAGAACACTGTTTGAATTGAGCCCAAGTTCTAAATAAGACATCACCGAACTGTTTTGTTGAAGTGTCAAAAAATTAAGAGACTTCTGCAAAAGTTCTACAGAGTTAGGATAGAACTCAGCTTCCAACAATTTAGCTCTCTTCTCCAAATCAAGATGCCTCGCAATAAATAAAATAAGTACACGACCAAAAATTATCACAAACAAACATCCCTAAGGCCTGCCAAATAAGAAAAAATATTTATGAATAACTCCAATAGACAGTGTTGATAAATGAGAAATGCATCTTAGGATAATATCAAGGGCTGTGCTATAAAATAATTCAAGGTCATTTCTAAGTCTATCCATGTACACCCAAACAACACGCAGTAATAAACTTCAGTTAAAAAGGTTGCCCCCATAGAGCTGGCCGGTGGCTCAGCTGGTTAGACCTGTGCTCATAACACGGTTTATGTAAGTGAAATGTTTTCCCCCAAAGCTATTCCATGCTTAGCATACACAGCACACTATACTAGTAGGATGACAGAAATAGTTTAGTGTTAAAAATAATGCTCTATGACAGCACAGAATTGTATTGAGACTGGGGAAAAGAATGAAGGAGTGCTTTTTTCTCACATGAAAAACATGAAAGCTACATCGATTATTTCTCACACAGTTGTTCAAAGCATGGCCTCTGAAGCCAGAGAGCCTACGTTCAAATCTTAGCACTGTCTACTACTTTGATACCTTCCTCATCTGCAAAATGGGATAATAATTATAAAATCCTCACAAGGTAGAGCACATAAAAATAGAGATGAACGAGGAAATGGAAGACATGAGCAAAGCCATAAACCAACCTCCCAGCAAAATCTACAGAACACTCCACCCAACAACAGCAGAAAACAAGTACACACTCTTCGCAAAGAGATGTGGAACATTCCCCAGGACAGACCATATGCTAGATGATGAAACAATCCTCAATAAATTCATAAGGACTGAAATCATACAAAGTATGATTCTCCAACTATAATGGAATGAAATTAGAAATTGACGACAGGAAGAAATCTGTGAAGTCACAAATTTGTGGAAATTGAACAACACACTCTTAAACGAACAAATGGGTCAAAGAGGAAATCACAAGGGAAATTCAAAAATATGTTGGGATGAATGAAAAAGAAAACAATATACAAAAACTTTTGGGATGCACCTCAAGCAATGCTGAAAGGGAAACATACAGCTGTGAATGCCTATCTTAAAAAATAAATTCTCAAATCAATAATCCAATCTTATATTTTACAACACTGGAAAAAGAGCAAACTAAACCTAAAGCAAGCAGAAGGTGGGAAAGAATAATGTTAGAGCAGAAAATTAATAACTAGAGAACAGAAAAATAGAGGAAAATCAATGAAACCAAAAGTTGGTTCTTTGAATAGATCAAGAAAATTGACAAATGTTTAGCTAGACTGAGAAAATGTTTAACTAGCTAAGGCGAAAAAGAGAAAAACTCTCATTCCTAGAAAGACATAAACTACTAAAACTGACTCAAGAAGAAACTGAAAATCAGAACAGACCTATGACAAGTAAAAAGATTAAATTTGTAATTAAAAACTAACCAGAAAGAAAAGCCGTGGCAAATTCTACCAAACATTTAAAGAAGAATTAATACCAACTCTTCACAAACTTTTCAAAAAAAGATGAAGAGAGAATGCTTCCCAGCTCATTCTAAAAGTCTACTATTATTCTGATACTAAACCATGAAGACATCACAAGGAAACTACAGACCAGTATCTCTTGTAAATACAGATACAAAAACCTTTAATAAAATACTAGCAAATTAAATCCATCAACATGTGAAAATGATCATATACTATGACCTAGTGAGATTTATCCTAGGAACAAGGTTAGTTTAAACATCAGAAATATTTTTTTCCATTAGCTTATTTAAAACATCCAAAATAGAACAGAACAGAATAAAGGACAAAATAACCAGACCATAAGATGCAAAAACTCATTTGACAACATCCAACATCTGTTCATGATAAAAACTCAAACTAGGAATAGAAAGCAACTTCTTCAAACTGATAAAGAGCATTTATAAAAACCCCACAATTGACATCAGGTTTAATGAGGAAAGACTGAAATCTTTCTTCCTAAGATCAGAAACAAGACAAGGATGTCCATTCTCTTCACTTCTATTTAACATTGCACTGTAGGTTCTAGCGATGGCAAGTAGGCAAGAAAAAGAAGTAAAAGGCACCTAGGACTGGAAAGGATGAAGCAAAACTATCTCTGTCTGCAAATGACATAATATTATGTATGGAAAATCCTAAGGAATAGAATGAATAAATGAGGTCAGAAATGTTGCAGGAAACAAGATCAATATATAAATTTGAACTGTATATGTATATATAATGAACAATTGAAAAATGAAATTAGAAAACAATTCCACTTATAGTACCACCAAAAAGAAAAAAACACTTAGGAATAAATTTAATAAATATAAAACTTATACTCTGAAAACTATAAGACATTGTTGAAAGAAATCCAGGAAGACCTAAATAAATGGAAAAACATCCATGTTCATGAATTGAAAGACTGATTAAAATGGCAATAACCCCAAACTGCTCTACAGCTTGAATGCAATCCCTATAATTAACCCAATTACCTTTTCTTTGTGGAAACTGACAAGCTGATCCTAATATTCACACAGAAATGCAAGCAACCCAGAACAGCCGAAACAATTTTGAATCTAAGTTGAAGGCCTCATACTTCCTGACTTCAAAACTTACACAAAAAGCTACAAGTTAATATTCACACAGAAATGCAAGCAACCCAGAACAGCCGAAACAATTTTGAATCTAAGTTGATGGCCTCATACTTCCTGACTTCAAAACTTACACAAAAAGCTACAAGGTACACAAAAAGCTACAAGTAATCAATACAGTATTGGACTGGTCTTAGGATGGATATACAGGATCAATGGAACAGAACTAAGAGAAATAAACCCTTACATTTACAGTCAATTTAATTTTGACAAGGGTGGCAAGACAATCGATGGGGTATGAAAAATCTTTTCAACAAGTAGTACGAAAGACTTAACTTGGATCCCTTCTTTACACTACACACAAATACCAATGGATCATAAACTTAAATGTAAGGACTAAAACTATGAAACTCAGGAGATATCCCTTCACACCTACTAGGGTAGCTGTAACAAAAAAGGTAGAAGTAACAGCGTTGGCAAGGATGCAGAGAAACTGGAACCCTTGGTGCTTTGCTGGTGGGAATGTAAAATGGTACAGTCACTTTGGAAAATACTTTGGAAGTTCCTCATAATGTTAAATATGGAGTTACCACATGACCCAGCAATTCCACTCCTGTCTACCAAGAGATATAAAAACACATGTCCACACAAAATGTTGTATAAGAACGTTCACAACCAGCATTATTCACAATGGCCAGAAAGTGGAAACAAAAGAAATGTCCATCAACTGAGGAACGAATAAACAAAATGTGGTGTATCCATCCACACAATGAACTATTATTTGACAACAAAAAAACCCATTGAACTGTATGCTTTAAATGAGTGAAATGTATGGTATATAAATTATAGCTCAATAAAGATGTGAAAAGTAGAATGGAGGAACGTGTTTAACCCAGTGCTTGACAGTGCATGCAGCTTCAGTGGTGGTGATCTGTAAAAGGCACTGCCAGAGACAGAGACCCACTGCAGAAGACAGTAACGACGCCTTCTATAGGAGTGTTTAACATGTTCCATATTCAATCACAGACACGGTCTCAAAATGGAATTTTTCCAAATCAGGACATCTCGTCAGACCAGAGCCATCTCACAGAGGATCACAGCAGTCAGCGGAACAGTCACAAGGAGGGTCCTCCCACTGACACGCCCATGGCGCTCGCCAATTCAGAGCTGGCCCGGGGGGAGTTCTCCTGTGCAAGAGCTCAGTAGGGAAGAGTAGAGAAACAGGCAAGACCTCTAGGACCAGATTCTGAGAAGAACAAATAGGCAAAGGACAAAGTTTTTTGTGGGAATGGGGAATAGAAGGAACAGGCCTACACAGAGGGCAAAATGGTACCAACAGGCTGATGTGGTGGTAAAAAACAAAAAGCTACAATGTAAAGCAGGGCATTAAAAAACAGCAACACTATTTACTCCAAAATCACTCCAAGGAGGTGATGAGAGACAGAGAGGATGACCCATCCTCTGCGTCATTGAAATTTACATGAGAAGGGGAAAAAAAAAAAAA
>NW_007734720.1:33365-36410 GCF_000696425.1 Galeopterus variegatus | reverse complement strand
AAAAAAAAAAAAAGCAAAACACTATAAAAATTCTTTAAAACATTCATACCCATCATGAAGTCTTACTATACGTCACTTCTAGGAGTTTGGGCTGAGAAATCCATAGGCTTTAAATTACTGCAGCTGTACTTAGAAATGCAAATGACAATAATAACAGATAACATTTATTGAGTGCTTACTATGTGCCAGAAACTGTGCTAAACTCATAAGCTCCTAATCCTCATCCTAATTCAATGAAGTAGACACTATTAAAAATCTCATTTTAAAAATGATCAAACTGAGTACAAAGAGATTAAGTCCCAAGTGTACCATCTGTGGCTCATAAAATTATATTAGGTGGAATAAACCAGACCATCTCATTTTAGTATTTATATATAATCAAACATAACTAGTATACTAATTTCACAATAGTTATATAAAGTTCTCTTTTGAAATAAGTATGTAAAAAATGTTACTCAACTTTTTAAAAGGAGAATAATGATAGGAAAAGAATATGAAAAAATAAAAATAGCCTGATTTTCTGAGAAGTTAAATTATGAGTGCCTTCCCCCACCTTCCTAGAGTTTCAATGTTCCTAAAATGTTTGTGTAAAAAAAGTGAGCGTTTAAAAATTCTTTCTGTTATGACCCCTCAAAACACATGCAATCACTTTATCAAGTATATTTTCCATTGGTTCATTCCCACAGAATTTTAATACGTCCACCACCGTACTCTCTCCCACCTCTGAGTGAACACCTTTCTCTCTCAGTAAGTAATTTCCTGACATTTATCAGATTTCCTTTTCCTTCGTTTTATCCTATCTTATCCTGAAGTTCCAGGACCAGGCCACTTAACTCTTTATTAAAAGGCCCCAGAAATTTTTTTGCAAGGAAATGATCTGTGGGGAATCTGGTAAGCACATGCAATGTTTGTTAAAGGGCAGGGTTACATGAATGCTGCTCCCTGTGTCTTCCTCTGTATATGATAAGCTGCCCACTTTTGGCACCCAAACAAAGAAACTCCAGTTGGGAGAGGGGGAATGACTCTGTGTTTCCTCCTGAAGAACCCCGAGGGTATTCTTCAGAATACCTTGCCCAGGTATTTCTGTTTCTCATGATCAGACACCTCTAANGCAGGGTTACATGAATGCTGCTCCCTGTGTCTTCCTCTGTATATGATAAGCTGCCCACTTTGGCACCCAAACAAAGAAACTCCAGTTGGGAGAGGGGGAATGACTCTGTGTTTCCTCCTGAAGAACCCCGAGGGTATTCTTCAGAATACCTTGCCCAGGTATTTCTGTTTCTCATGATCAGACACCTCTAAAGGTGCATACCCTGAAGACCATCTCTGGCTTTTTCATTTGATGAACAGAACTCGAGAACTCGCTGCACCTATAGGCAAGTCCTCTTGTGGCTGAGAGGCCATTGTCTATCAAACTCCAAGTACCAGCAGCTACCCGGACGAAGGCTGCTCTCACTCACCTGTGCATGTTCCCGTTGGTGGTGAAAGACTGACCACACACGGTACATTTGTAAGGCCTCTCGCCAGAGTGCACCAGCATGTGGCGGTCCAGGGAGCTGGCCGAGCTCAGCGACTTCCCGCAGATGCTGCATGAGTGGTCGGCGCCTCCGGTGTCCGTGTTGTGCTGCAGAAAGCAATCACCACAGTGGTCACTTGAGAACAGGGGTCAGAAACTCAGCTATTACGGGGGCCGGCCCCGTGGCTCACTCGGGAGAGTGCGGTGCTGATGACACCAAGGCCACGGGTTCGGATCCCATATAGGGATGGCCGGTTAGCTCACTGGGAGAGCGTGGTGCTGACAACACGAAGCCAAGGGTTAAGATCCCCTTACCAGTCATCTTTAAAAAAAAAAAAAGAAAAAGAAAAAGAAACTCAGCTATTAGGAAACACAGAGCCAGAACTTTATAAAAAGACCAGTGAAATTTCTTGGCCATTTCTGTTTTGTTTTAAGTATCTTTCTGAAGGGTCAAAATCTATAAGAAGGCCGGCCCGTGGCTCACTCGGTAGAGTGCGGTGCTGATAACACCAAGGCCACAGGTTCGGATCCTATATAGGGATGGCCGGTTTGCTCACTGGCTGAGCGTGGTGCTGACAACACCAAGCCAAGGGTTGAGATCCCCTTACCGGTCATCTTTTAAAAAAAAAAAAATCTATAAGGAAGATGAGCAGATAAATATTTTGTACGATCTTCTTCCTTTCCCATGTTTCAGTTTTGAAAAATACTTCTGCTGCAAAGCTCAGAGAGAGGTGGAGTCTTGCAGGTCTTTCGCTGAAACACATATAGATAAACTGACCACACCTATGAGCAGAAAGATTCTCATCTATGAAACAAATAAGTGAAATATATATGACATATGGTCCTCACATTAAGAGCCAATATCTCTTCTTCCAGTGTGATGACTCAGGCTGGCTGTCAGAGAAAGAGAACTGAAATCTGCACAGAGCAAAGAGTTTTGCACTCTGAACTATGGTGAAAGGAAACACTTTTTTTTTTTTTTTTAATTATTTATTTATTATTGATCGGTTGCTTGGTGGCTGGCCTGTAAGAGGATCCAAACCCTTGACCTTGGCCTTACCAACACCACGCTCTAACCAAGCGAACTGACCATCCAGCCCAAGATTTTGTTTGTTTGTTTGGCAGCTGGCCAGGATGGGGATCTGAACCCCGGACCTTGGTGAAGGAACACTTCTATCCAAACCCAAGTTACGTTAGTCACTTAATGTTACCATTCAGTACCATGTTCTGATTTTAATAGATCATAAACGCTTCACTGTTCTATACTCATCGACATTCTGTCATGAATCAGCCACGGCAGGAGAGGGAGAAAGATAAATCTCATAGTAAAGGAGAAAAGCCAAAAAGATCCCAAATCGAGTAAATTCCCTCCTGGTGTGATGTGAGTTTATACCAATGTAAAGAACAGGTGTCAAGTGGTTCGAGTGCAGCCTTACGACACCAAGGTCATGGGTTCGGATCCCCACACAAGCCAGCCACACACACACATGCACGCGAACGCACACAAAAAAGTCTTCCCCTGTAGAGGT
>NW_007734720.1:31704-32895 GCF_000696425.1 Galeopterus variegatus | reverse complement strand
AAGCCAGCCACACACACACATGCACGCGAACGCACACAAAAAAGTCTTCCCCTGTAGAGGTGGTCAGCTAACTAGATGTTTGTTAAATTCTGACAAGGCATTCTGTGTTCATCTGGGACTCTGTCACAGTAACCAGAACACACAAAGATGATTTTATATCCACCTGCCAAGATCATTAAAATATTAAATCCAGATTAATCACAGCTACAATTTTATCCGTTAGAATCCAATCATCTTGCCCTCTGTTAATGAAGAATAATTTAAAATAAAAACACAAAAGCAGCAGCCAACCTGACGAATGTGCATAGTCAACTGATGCTGGGTAGTGCAAATCTTTTCACACAGGGGGCAGTTATAGGAAGACCTCTCCTCTTTCGTTTCCTAAAAAGAGAGATTAAAAGGAAGGAGAAATGTCAAATCACAGTAAACTAGTGTTTTTTTATTTACGTAATAAACATCTGAGTCTCAAGAGCTATGTCTAAGCAGCTGAGGGCAACTCTGTGACCACTTTGGAGCTTTTCTAGGTGTGAGGCTGGGCAAGTCACTGTCCTGTGTGCCCCCAGTTTCCTGGCTTGTAGCTTGGGAAAAATAATAGCATTTACCACACTGTGCTGTGATGCAGATTAAATTAACACATGTAAAGCACTAGAACAGTGCTTGGTATATAGTAAGTGCTCAATAAATATTAGCATTCTCATTACACAGACATCACTTAATCATCAGTGACGGTGAAACATGAAGCATCAAGTCACAGCAGAGCCAGAAAAGGAATAAATTTCTCCCCAAGTCTGGCCCAGGCTTCAGGCAGTATTTTCTGTCAGGTGTCCAGGCCTGCAGGAATACATGCGAGGTACTGAAGATCTTAGAAAAACCCACCCCACCAATGGCAGGAGCCCTCTGTGCCCAGCTGTGCACCCAACAGGCAGAACATAGTTCTTTTGCCCACTGCTAGCATATGCTTGATGATATTCGTAAATAAGAAATAAGAATAAGAATGCTGTCCCGGTCAAAATTTTGATAGGAATGATGACCCGAAGTGAGGACTTCCACAGAGGGTGACAATGAAGCAGCTCACTACTCAGCAATGTGGCTCATTTTACGTTCCTGCGAAACAGACAAGACGAGCTTCCTTCACACCATACATTTCACCTTCCTAAGGAGAAGACCAGCCTCCTTCACTAACCCTCTGTT
>NW_007734720.1:30026-30615 GCF_000696425.1 Galeopterus variegatus | reverse complement strand
TTGCAGCTCTGCTTTCCAAAAGATTCACGGAGGGTTGCTAGGCTGTGCCCACTATGGTCTCCTCATGCACACAGTCCCTAAGCCCCACAGGTCCCTGTCTCCATCCCCAAAACTAACTGAATCCAGGCTTGGACACCTATCCCAGGAATCTGGAATTGGGATGCTCAGAGACTAAGATTAGAGGGTTTCCAAAGATCGGCAGAATGACCAGGGGAGCTTTCTGAAATACACATTTCTGGACTAGACTTTCAACATGCTGAAGCAGAATCATGGGGTAAGGGGGTGTGAACCCCAGCAAACAGTCTGTCTCACAAGCTCCCCAGACAGTGCTGATAGGTGCTCAGGTTTGGAGATGACTAAGTTACTAAGTTAGGTGATCACGAGCACTTGAATGGAGAATTCACGTAGAGCTGGGGCTGGATCCAACACCGTGGGGCAAGCCCAAGCCTCGAGAAAGCAGTTGGGGAAGATGTCAGTGTTAATCAAGGCAGGAGACAGGGAGAGAACAGGAGACAGGGAGAGAGAGTCTTCTTTAGGGCTGGAGGCCATGGCCAGGCTATATGTCATTTCCTGTCCTCGGGCATCTTTC
>NW_007734720.1:5583-29398 GCF_000696425.1 Galeopterus variegatus | reverse complement strand
TTCTTTAGGGCTGGAGGCCATGGCCAGGCTATATGTCATTTCCTGTCCTCGGGCATCTTTCAATAGACCTCTTTTGACTTGCACTCACCTGAGTGAGTTTCTGTTCCTGGCAAACAATACCGATTATTGAGCACTTACTATGTACTAAACTCTGTATATACCAAATCGCCAGTTGTTTTTTTCACAACCACTATTAAGAGACAGCCACTATCATGGATCCCATTTTCTGGACGAGGAAATGGGGGTACAGGGAGGCAAGTAACCTGCCCAAACCAGAGAACTATTAAGTAGTAGACAAAAAATTAAAACTCAGGCCAGCTGCTCCACAGCCCATGCCCTAAACCACTATGCTATATAAAGTCTGACCAAAAAAAGGATTAACCCCAAGGCACAGAAAGGAAACACCCTTGTGGTTGCTCATGAGAGATGATGAAAATAAAAATCACCCTGCAGACTATAAAAACAAATGGCGCCATAAACCAGACGGGTGGAGCAAGCGCATGGTAATGGCCAGTTCCTAGCTGCCTTCTCTCTCCTCTTCGGAGACTCGCAGGCCTCATTCTGAGCACATGAACCTTTCTCTAACCTGTGGAACTGCATCTGAGAGCGAGGCACGCCATACATTTTCTCAAGCTCAAATTATAAAGGATCAGGGATAGAAATCCTGAGGAAGCTGAACACTTCAGAGATGGTAAGGAAAACTCCCCGTCTCACCCACTTAGCCACATACACCTAGTCCTCTCAGAGGAATAATGGAGAGAGGCTCTGCAACTACAGACAGAAGGGAGCTGGCCAAGGAACCCCCCAGAGAAAAGCAACGGCAACAACATAAAAGCACTTGCTGTAACAATGAGGGAGGTCTCACTGCCAGGCTAAAAGCTGGGGTCAAGTTCAATCTCTGGGGTATTTCTGTTAAATTATTAGATTAGCAAAAATATAGGTTTTAAAAATTTTTTTAAAGGGCAAATTCACCAGTTGGATGTACATAAATATTAATAATCCAGGCCGTCAAGTGGCCAGCTTCTAGAAGAGACGATTTTTTAAAAGTATCATCCCGCATTCACCTTGAAACAGACAGTGAGTAGCTGGTGAGGCTGCTGGTATTGACTCTGAAGTTGAACATTAACTGACACCCAGACCTTCTGAGGCTGGCAGTGGTGTGCTACAGACCATAATACAGGGCCACAAAATCCAAGGTGGTCTGGGAGGAGGTCTGTGGGATCAGACTTAATTTTTTAAACATCATTGTGATGCTGAAGGAGAGGCCCTACTGGAGAACTTTGAATCCAGTTTCTGCGGCCGAGCTGGTGGAAGCAGCACACTTCCCGAGTTGAAAGATAAAATTAGCAGCTAATGTGATAACTAACCATTCCATAATGAAACAATCTGGCACCCTTGTCAGCATCCGGCTGCGGCTAATCTGTCCTGGAACTCGCGTGCGCCCTGCTGGGACTTCCCCAGCTCCCTCTCTCCGTCCTCCCTGTGCAGCTCACAGGTAAGGAGTACGCTTCCTTCTTTCCTGCACTCTCTCCCAACTGCATTTTGGTTTTTTTAAAATTAAGCACTGTGTTTAACCAGGCTACCTCTGGACCAGATTTCCCTTTCAAAAATGAAGCCAGTGCACCTGCTTCCTGGAAGAGAAAGGAGGTAGAGGAAAAATGGCCCAGTTACACCTGCACGTTTGCTTCCTCTCACCGAGAGAGGCACCCTTCACTTAGCATGAGGACAAAAGGTACTGTGGGTATCCTCTATGGCCCTAACTACCATCTCTGAACAACTAGGAAGGGACTGGAGCCTGGGGTTAGGCCAGCTCTCTGCTGTTTAAAGCAAAGCACTTCCCTACCACTCTGCTTACTCCTGGTAGAGCAGAGACGGATGAGAAGGACAATGACCTTGTCTATCTTATTCTTCCTGAAATACTTGGCCCCTGGCACTACAGCGAGCTTGAAGTAGGAGCCTGGTATATATTGTTAAATGGGTTGATGGATGGAGAGATAGACGGATAGACAGATGGATGAACAGTCAGATAAGAGTGGAAATAAACCTTTTCTTCCCAGAGCTAGTGCTCCTTCTCGACTCAGGCCACAGTCATACAGGCTGAGTATTTTCTCAGGCACCCATAGGAAGAGAGGCACGTGGAGGCAAGGGAAAAAAGAAAGAGACAGGTATCAAAGCTCCGGTCCTGAAACATCACTGAACTCTGCCACGTCCTCAGCCTTGAGCAAGGTGTGGAGAAATACACACTCCCACCCACTTGCTGGTGGGGTTTCGGGCTGGCACAACCTCTCTGGGAGGGCAAGCTGCATCAAAAGGTGTAATTAAGGTTCTACACTTCTAAGAGTTTATAGGAAACCATCATAGTTGTACTCAGAGAATTCTGTGTAAGGACAGTCACAGTAGGATTATTAATAAAAAGACAAAATTGATTCACGAAAACCCAACAGGTTTGGTTTCTTGTCCATCCCTGGTTCTAGACAAACTCAGAAGACTCCATGAGGGCTGAGCATAACGTCATTAAAATCAGTTAAGCCAAAAATTAAACATGAAGAAGTCGATTCATATGATACAGATTCAAAGAAAATGAGAATTATTCACCCTCTGCCTGTCCTCGACCTACCCTATGTTGAGCTTGTTGCTACCATGACAGTAACGACTTTTCAAAAAACATTAAAAGACTCATCTAATTTCCCTATAGAGGAGACACGAACTTTTATAACAGCATTAATCNAAGCTGCATCAAAAGGTGTAATTAAGGTTCTACACTTCTAAGAGTTTATAGGAAACCATCAGAGTTGTACTCAGAGAATTCTGTGTAAGGACAGTCACAGTAGGATTATTAATAAAAAGACAAAATTGATTCACGAAAACCCAACAGGTTTGTTTTCTTGTCCATTCCTGGTTCTAGACAAACTCAGAAGACTGCATGAGGGTTGAGCATAACGCCATTAAATTAGTTAAGCCAAAAATTAAACATGAAGAAGTCGATTCATATGATACAGAGTCAAATAAAATGAGAATTATTCACCCTCTGCCTGTCCTCGACCTACCCTATGTTGAGCATGTTGCTACCATGACAGTAACGACTTTTCAAAAACCATTAATTAAAAGACTCATCTAATTTCCCTATAGAGGAGACACGAACTTTTATAACAGCATTAATCCTTCTCACTCCTGCTTATTTATTCTTCCCCTCTTCAAGAGGACTAAACAGCATCTTTAGTGGAATTCCCTGAAGCCAAATTCTGTGCTTTTTCAAGAACAGAAAACTGAACAGCAGTCCCAGCACAAACAGCATTTATTTGCTACCTAATCCGAAGACACTAAAAAAAGAAAAAATCAAGGAGGTGGCTTTGAAAGCCCAATTAACCAGCTGTGTGAATAAGGAAACAAACCACATCACAGCAGAGGAATCAGTCACGTTCTTTGCCGCGGCTGTCACGTGGAGAAAACTTGCGTTCAAATCAAATCATGGGCAAAGAATGAGGGTGCTTTCACCAACACTGACACCACAGCAAAGAAAAGCTTCTCCATGAAAGGAAACTGACATAAGCTATGAAAAATGTGCTCTTGAAAAATGATTAAGGCCTCTGGGTACGTCTGTTTGATTCCGAGGAACTTCTCCTGATGTTCTCATAGACTGAACCCACCAGACGCCACCCGAGTGCACAAACACTTACCTGGTTCCTTCTGCCAATCCGATTTGGTCCTGGAGGCTTCGCAGGGGACTTGACACTCTGGGGGCTCCGGCCATTCTCGGTGACCTTCCCTACATTCATGACCGCTGACATCATGGTGTTGATGGAAGACAGGTCTGAACCTTCCAAGCCAACAGGTGAACTTGACGTCATTGGGACAGGGGTTTAAGCTTCTAAGAAGCCTCTGCCACAGAACTGAAAACCGGAAATTGCTAGTGTGATCACGAGGAAGCTGAGGCTTCTGTTATAGACAGGTGGTGCTGGCCATGGCTACTATAACAAGTTGGGTCAAAACTGTCCAACACCCTCTTCCTTCAGCTGAAGCCCACTCATGCCCAGAACGATTTACACTTTTACCTAAATGAAGTCTTGGCCTACCAAAGACTAACCGATGACCTTGCTTCCTTTCTGAGTGTATGTCACCGACAGGACTCAAAGTCATGTAAGGCAGGTGTCTTTGCCTTTCCTCATCTTTGCTAGGAGAGATGAGAAAGGCCACAGCAACAATTAGGAAACCCAGGGAGCTGCCATGTGTCCCAAGAACCTACACTCATTTTTTTTTCCCCCTTTTTGTCTTTTTTACTGACCAGCAACGGGATCGCAACCCTTGGTGTTGCGCCCGCACCGCGCTCAGCCAGTGAGCGGGAACCGGTCTCCACATGGGATCCGAACCCTCAGCGGCAGCACCTCCACACTCCCAAGTGGCGCACTCTCCAGTGCGCCACCGGGCCGGCCCGAACCTACACTCATTTACTATCACATGAATGTTCTAGATCTAAAAGCTAGTGATGAGAAACTTCAGTTTAACTGTGCTGCTACAATATAGTGATTTTAATGGAAAGCCAGAATTTTATAAGAGATTTGAGAAGCCAACCCTATCAGAATTACAACCAAAATTTCAAATTGACATAAAAAAGCCTGTTTCTTAAAAACACGAGTAGGTAATATACCTATACCCTAGAAAATGGAAAGACAACCCCTCCCCACTGCTAATTACCTCCATTTTCTGCCCCAAATGAGAGACTATGCAATCCCCGCTGCTGCAGCTACCACCTGCATGTGGCAGGAAACGAGGCTGCATTCACGTCTTCTGTTCTCCTCTTGGTATCGCTCCTTGACACTGGAAGGTAAGCAAAGGCAGAAAAATTCCGTGAATGTCTTTTCACTTCGTGAGGAAAAGCCTGAAACCATTTACTTGCCATCATCTCAGACTACTATAGTCACAAAAATATAAGTAGCACAAATAAGAGGCAATTTCTAAAATCCTTTTATTCTCCCCAAACCACCTTCTGTGGCTGTTTTCCAACCTTAACTGATGTCCCTTGCAGTGCTATCCCCTTCACTCCCAACAGCCAAGATTTTGCATTTTACCTTCTGAAGCTCATATTTATACAATAACCAAATCTTCTTTCATATTGTGCCCCACCACCTCACCAGAACTCTCTGATTCCCACTTGACCCACCTCACTTCTCCACCTAAAATTGATCAAAGACAAAAAAACAGCTAAGGAATTCGCTAAAGGCTCTGAGTCTAGTTGGTATTAGGTCAGACCTAAAAGAAACCTGGTAACATGAAAAGAATGACCGAAGGGAAAACGATGGCCCGTGGCCCCAGCAAAGCTTACTTCTTCAAGCCATATTCCTTGCAACTAGAAGTACTACGGTTATAAGTACAGACAACAGTACGAAGTCCATAGGTAAACTGCTTCCCTCATTTTATCTGGGAAGTTCAGTAGCTGAAGCCCTGCCAGTAAGATAGTAGGATATTAAGATAATGTCCTACTAACCTACAGTGTGCATTAATAAATCCTACGAGTCCACAATAGCAGTCCAAGATCAGGCTCATCTCAGCTATAAGGAGAATGCTCAGAAACGACACAGAGAGAACATGATTTCTTGTGGTTTCCTCCTCCAACTTTAGGGGATGTGACCCAGGGAATGAGAAACGGTACCACCCACAGCAGTGACAAATGTGCAGCCTTCCAGAGGCAGAGCAGGAAAGGCCTGGGGACAGAGCTTTAGTAAACTATACTTCCACAGCTGAGAAGTCCCAAGCTCATCCCCTACCAAAAGGGCCAAAGAGAATCTTAGAAACAGTACTTTTCTTGTCGAGAGACAAAACATGCCTTCCTCGTTAACAGACGTTTTGAAGATATGAACCAAATGGTTTTCTACATGGTAGGTAAAAGGACTAACTGCAGAAACATACAATTCAAGACTACTGATCTAGCCATATCTTTTCCCATACAGATAGAAAAGCTATGTTCAAAATTAAATAAAAAAGCCCCAACTGTTGCCTTTCCAAGAAGTTTCCCCATGCTAGCAGACCATTTAAAGTGATTAAAAACTGTGCTTCACACTTCCTACTTCTATCTTTGAAAGTTTATTTGGGTGATTTCTCCCCAGGGAAAAAAAACCCCACACAGACACAAGTGCAGACACATGAGTGTGTACACACAAACCTCTTTTCTTTCTTGACCTATCACTAACAAACGTACCATCAGTTTCCTAGAATTTTTCTAACTGATCAGCAGGTAATTATGTATGATTCATAAATGAATACCTACATACTGAATTCACCTCATTCTTTTAAATACATCTCCCCCACAATTTTAATGTACAGAAAATTATAAAATAACTGAGTAGAAATCTATTGTAATTATGTTATGTCAATAACAGGAAAATGAACCTTTCTACCAATTTATACTAAGAATTTTGAAGATGACCTTGCTTTTGTCTTATTTCTACGTTTAGAGAAGAAAAATATGGTAAAGATTACTCAAATCTGGGAACAAGTTAGAATAGACACTTTTAGGACTCAATGTACGTCTGTAAGTTACAAAAAATATATTCTAATTCAATCACTGAGTAAGGAAAGAAAGCAGAGAGGAGGGAAACAGTCAACAGGAAAATTGATAAACATATATTCATTAAACAGAACTAAACTGCTTATGAGAATTTTTTTCATAGTCATTACGATATCAAAGATACATTCTTGCAAACCACCTAAGTGTCTTAAGTATGCAACGCCTAGCAATAGTCACTGTAGCTAACCAAAGCAAGCGCTGACAGCTGAAAGGGTTTATCCCACTTGGAAAAAGGGAAAAGCCATGCAAACCTGTTGTTTCCCATTTTGTCTGGACAGGAAGACAGTTACTTAGCTTACTTCCTTCTTGGGGATAAAAGTGTAAAGAGTGACACTGCCCACTGGCGACGCCAAGATCACCTACCCTTACTTCCTTTTCCTACTTGAAATGTAAGTAAGTAGCAATACTTATTAAGAGAGATTCTCCTCATCTCTGATCTGAAAGTGGACTTTACAAAATGAAACTCCCAGCTACACTGAGAAGAAAAGAGCCATCAGACTCATCACTGAGAAACTGTATCAAAAGCAACCAACAAGCAGCCCCTTGGAGCTATGAGAAGCTTTCACTCCAGCTTGTCCTTGTGTCTTATGCTGGCGTTCTCCCTTCGGGACCAGGGCAGAAGGGTGCAAAACACAATGTGTAGCTCGCTGTTCCACATTGGGGGGTGCGGGGGGAATGCACCTTAACGTTAAGGCTCATCTACGTGATAATTTTACCAGAACCCAGTTGGCCGATATTGCTGGATTCTACCTGCCCCACACCCCCACACCCTGGACTATACTCGTACAATAACCCAAACTAACAAACTTAAACCTTCTGACACTCAATCTCAAGGAATGGAAGAAAATTTTAACAGTTTAGGGTCCACTTATAGATGGCATTTTTCTTTACAAATATTTGCAGCCCTAGAATTTTCATTCACTCCTCTGCACCATCCATTTCTTCTCCCTGATACCATCCTCACGTGCTGCAAGTAAATAAATAAAGACAATAAAATAAAAGATAAAAATCACTGGCCCCATTCTAATGCAATCCCTTTCAACGGGAATCAGAGAAGACCAGAATCCTGATGAAGTTCCCAAGTCATAGGCACGATCAACACAGACTGGCCTGGTGTTCCAGCTTTTGACTCATGCTGCCTGGATTTGGGCGTACAGACAAGAAGAAAGAAAGGAAGGGGGTGTCTGAAGAGCTGCTTCCTGGGAGACACACCCTTGGCATACACTCTGCCATGGATTTCTCATCCCAAACCTCAGGCCCATCGGATCAAGAAGAACTAAAAAGTCACAGTTACGATTTCAATGAGATTTTGTACCAAAGCCTCAGGAGGACCTGGAGAAGAGGGGGACAATTCACAGGGAAGCAGCGGGTATGGGAGGGGACTGCATGGGAAGATTCAAGATTCACTGTAACTGTGACTCAAGGAAAGTCAATAAAAGTATGACTGACCTGTTTCCTTGCTCTTATCAAGCTGCCCTCCTTACTGAGGAGCTAAAACTGCCTGGGTCCAAACGTGGGCAGGGTCACACCTCAAAGCCACCACTGCTGGAGCACAAAGGCGGAGCAACCTACAAAAATGAGAAAAGGTGACATTAAAGGGGGGTTAAGACCAGAAATGATCCTGTCTCTGTATAATTTCCTTTACATAATACAGCCAGCAGTCACGAATTACGACAAGAGCCCACTTCCCATCCCCTGCCTGCAATTACAAGCAAGTAGCTCCTCAGCTGAGATGGCCCATTAGCATCCATGTGCGAGTGAGTGCCCTGAACAGACAGGAACCCATCCACCCCACCCCAGCAAGATCCAGCACCACCATGTCAGAATGCCTCGGATTGCTGGGGCCGGGAGGAGCTTCGAGCATCCTAGCAGAGTGTTCAGAGATGCAGATGGAGTGCCAGTTTGAAGGGAAAAGCAAGACAGTAGTACTCAGTGCTATCAGACACAGTGGCGAAAAAAGAAAGGAAGAAATATGCAACTAAACAGTGCCTTGAAGGAAAGGAGAGGCTATTACATCTTTTCCCGAGTGAAAGGGGAAGTGTTTGTAGCACATGTCAAATAGGACCACATGCATACCTCTCCGTTCTGTACGTGCTCTGGAGAGTTTGAGAAAATCTGCTCTGGGCTGCCAAGGGCCTTAGAGCCCTGAGCTTGGAAGGGCCAGAATCCCAGAAAACTGGAATGCAGCATTTCCCAGAGCCACAGCATTGGGCCACAGTCTCTCTCACTCTCAACACAGCATGCCTCAGCTAAGCTGAACGGTACAAAACTGGAAGACTCAAGAAGTAGAATAAAACCCACACGGACAACATCTGTCAATAAACAATTACTCGAACTATTTTCTCACTTGTCCCCTTTTGGGGCATCTGGCGACAAGCTGCCCAGTCGTGTCACACGGCTGTCATCTTGAATCTTCCTTGTGTTCTCCACAGATATGACCGAATACCTTCGGCAGGCAAACCCCTGCACTTGGCTGCTTGCTGGATTTGAGAAAGCCCCCCGACCCTCTCCATCAGAAGCAGCCAGCTCTGACACTAAGATTCTCCCAGAACAGTTCTTTTCTCTTTCCATCTCACTGCTTCAGTCCTCCATCTCTTGCTTGTGACTTTCTCTTTTGAGAAGTTCTTTGGATTTGAAGCAAAGTATCAGGAAACAAGGAGTAATTTACAGGGAAAGCACGAATGGAATATGGAGACCATACACCCAGAGCCCCCTCATCACTGCCTCAGGAGTTCTCGATGTTTCGTAGGGCAGGACCCTCCTTGAGAATCTGACCCTCCCACAGAAAAACACACATACTCTACATTCAACATTTTCACACAGTATAAGGGAGCCCAGAAACCCACCCAGAGACAGCAGGATAAAAATCCCATTTTTCTTGATATATATATGACCAACTGCCCTTTAAACTGTGAATCAAGTCAATTCTCTTAAAATTCTAATGCAGTATTCAGAAATGTGCAAACAAGACATCCTTTCAGATCATCCCACCCGTCTCAACCCATCTCAACTTAAAGACACCTTGGTGAAATTAAACAAAAAAAAAAAAAAAAAGCAAGCATAATTTCCCTCTGTTATTGTTTTCTTAATTAATGGGAAATTTTATTAGGAAGAAAGTCTGGAGAGGAGCAGCCCCATGGCTTTTTCCTAGAAACTGCAAAAATCTCTGAATAAGTGAACTACAGTTCTATACACAATTAGGAAAAAAACACACTTTAGAGTCAACTTCCTAAAATTTTAACCTACTGTCTCCCCTCATTTAAATAAGATACTTAAAAAAAAAAAAAAAAAAGTCCAAGTAACTCCCCGGAAATGCACAGGGAACCAAGGGGAAAAGAGGATCATTCTAGAGCAAGCAGGTGAAGCAGAGACTTGACCTTGAAACTTCCATCCTGTGACCTCAGATGTAAATGATCTGAATACTGAGACTGCCTTGCAATTAGGCTGCGCAACAAGTCACTACCATGTTTGTTTTGGGTTCTACTAGGCCTGAGGGACAGAACTTGGAGAGTGGAAAAGTACAAATCAGTTCCTGGAAGAAACTTCAAGACACCCCTCACCTCCATCATCTCAGGAAGAAAAGAAAGAAAGAAAGACCAGTTGGGCCCTAGAAGATGACTCCGTGGGTGAACTGTGACAAAACAGGCTGGGACTTGGGGGTGGGTCAAGGATGCTGAGTTTCTGGATTTGCATTCCCACAAGGGAGGGGATGCCAGCCCCCAGCCCTGGGGAGATAAGGGACAATGCTAAGCAAAGGCAGAAGCAGAGATTAGTAAGCTTGTCTCCAGGTCCAAGGAGATAGCCATGAAATGATGAAAGATAAAAGGGAAGATCGGCTAGAAACAAAGGGCCTCATCCCAGCTTCTGAAAACCCCAGGGTCCTTGAAGTGAAATCTTAAAACCTGTCCTAAGGCCCCCAGGAAATATGGAGTAAGTTTAGATGTCTAGGGTGGCGGGCTTGACAACACTTGCCCGGGATGGGAGTGCTGAGCCTTCAAGGTGTCCACAGGCACTGGGATGGCTGGTCCACACCGTGTAACAGCCTCACTGACTGGTGCGGGCCACCCCAGGCCGGGCTCGGAGAGTGTCATTTCAGAGGCATTCAGATACTGAAATGGTCTACGACTAGGGGGCTTGCCAAGCAGCAAAGACATCTCTTGAAGGAAGGGCAGAGTCTTGGCCAGCTGGGGACAGAACCGAAGCAGACGAGATGTTCCACCGGGGCCAAGCCTGTTTGTTCCCTCCCTGCCTGCAAAGCTTAGACTGAACCGGCTCTTCTAACTAGGAGGGCCTCCATGTGCTCTGAAGGCTGAGACAGCTGTGACGCTGGCTCTGAGTTCCAGGAAGGTGATGTGTTTCTTGGCTTAGGGTTCAGGCTGTGCCCTGGATGGGAGGCAACCCATGAAAGTCACCCCCCGCCCCAGGGCTGGTACGGCCTTTGGTAAAGTGGAGCTTTAGAGCATCAGGAAGTGTCCTCAGCAACCAAGCAGGTCCTGTGCAATCAGGCACCATGAGCTGCTCTGGCCAGCTCTGGGTGAGGGGGGACTGCTGAGAAGAGGTGGGTTTTTCAGCTCTTGGCACAGGCCACGTTAAGAGAGAAGCATGGAGGTGAAGCAGGAACAGCAGCCATGGGACCCAAGATGTGTATGTGGCCTCCTCTTTGTCTTCTGAGCTCAAAAACACTCCCCCACCTCTGTCCCCTCCAGACTCTTAAACCTGCCATGCAAGGCTGTGGCCTCAGTTTGCCTCTGACTTGTGGCCCAGCAGGCCCTATGGTTACCCTCTCTGCTCAGTTCCTGCCCCCAGAATGTCTGCCTCCACTCCTTCCCCGACCCCTTCCCTCAGGGCCATTGTCCACATGGTGCCTCCTGATTCGTGCTGACCCGTGGCTCTTGGTTCCAAACCCCAGGACACACTTGCCATCATACTTCTTCACCATCACCACAGCTAACAACTTTTGGGCACTATGCGCCACATGCCAAGTGCATCATCTGGTTTCCCCCTCATTACGACCACCCTGTCAGGATGAGGCCCACTGTAGAGACAGGAAAACCAAGGTTTAGAGGCAAAGTCACTTATCCCCAGGATCCCAGAGCTGAGTGGATCCAGTTTCTGAACGCTGTTAAGTTTCTTTCGGTGAAAATGTGTGACTCCTGGCACAGGGCTTGAGCACAGATGCTCTCCCTTAGTCACGTTCTCTGGCTTCTAACAATCTTGGTCTGCATCATTTCTGCCCTTCCAGATGCTCAGCGCCTGGCCTCCCACTTCCGCCTGTGCCTAGGCAGGAAAAAGGAGCTCCCCCCACTCCACCCTCCCCTCTGCCTTCCTTTCTCTGGCAAGAGGCAGGACTGGACTTCCCCCTTGGACTACAGAGTTCACTGCAGCGGGCAAGAGTTTAAACACGGCCCTTACTGTGCAAAGAGATGGGGGACTCTACCTTCCACACCTTTGTGTTCTAGAAGCAGCCAGGCACGGAGGCTGCAAGGATGCCAGCAGGTCCTGCTTGAAATCCCCAACAGCCCAGTCTTGTCTGAGTGGCTGATCCAACTGATCCCCCAATACAACATGAGCTTAGAAGCAACCTGAGCCCTCCAGGTCACTTCTGTTTTCATGGAAATCAAATGCAGACTTGGAGGCAGCTCTGACAGGGGAGCCCACACTTTTAGATCCTGGGGTGCAGAGGTAGGAGTGCTTGAGACAAGAAGATAACAACGTTTGTGTAGTAAGCAGTAGGGCCAGGAGGTGGGGGCCAGTGGCCAGACCACGGCAAACAGTGTGAAGGAAATTTTCCAATGGCCTCACTGAGTTGGCAAGAGTTTAACCTTGCTACTGATCCTCCATCAGAGCCACCCCAAGAACAGCAGCACCCCAGCCCTGTGTTAGAAGTGCCCCACCCCAGACCTACCCAATCAGAAATGCCCCTGGGGTGGGCCCAGTGTCTGTGTGTGAACAGCTCTCCAGGGGACTCCATCCAGCAGCTGAACCAAGGATGTCCCTGAAAACCTTCCCTGAGGACTTGGGAGGAGCCACTGGTTTATCACAGCCCTGGAGCAAAAATCAAGGTGCTGCAGTGGAGACTAAGATTCCACTTCTAACTGGCTTTATTTACCACGATGAAAAAAATAATAATAAACAAACACGAGGTGGAGGGGACCTTTTTCCCTTTAATCTCATCAGGGCCAGTCTGTGGTGCATGGGAGGCAGAGCCCTGTGCAACTCCGGATGCTCAGAGCCACCTCTCCAGCAAACAGCGTCTGCCCAGGCTCTGTACCTGAAAAGCTCCTTTGAGGATTTGGGGAAGAACGGCCTCCAAACTAGAGCACTTCTTCAGCCAGGATTTCTGGTGGTCCTGGCACCACCCCCTTCTCTACTGTTCATGGGCAGTGAGACATGTGCAGATAAAAGGCTGCAAGAAGAGAGAAGAGTTAGGGAGTATGAGCCTAAGGAAGCAGCCCAAAGTCTCCTTTGGCTCACCATCTCCTGCAGGGTGTCTTTCAGTGACCCATGGACAGAGAAAGCAAAATGGAAAGGAAATTCTTCCTACAGCCTAGAGCAGCTGCCCCGACTCTGTTTAGATTTCGGGTGCCCCAGTGCTCTTGACCTGGAGCATTTTACCAGGAATAACACAAGCTGCTAATACTCCTTTCAAAAGGAATGTCAACTGTCTTTGCGTAAAGGGACACTTTAATATTTAGTAAAGCGTGGGGAGAAGGAACAGCGGCTTACGGCAGACTGACAGGCTCCATGTGGGAAGCACTTTCTCTGAAAAATGAAAATCACTTGGACATTTTACTCGTTAAATTCAACTTCAGCAGGGAGGCACATGTTGGCTGGGAAGACAGGATCCCTGCCTATCAAACTTATCTCCTTGAATATTTAAAATGTGAGCTGCTGGGAAGGTGGAGACATTTTCTCTGGATGAAACCATCCTGTGGAACCCCATCCTTCTCCCTGCACCTCTCTGCAGGGCCCCTTGCTTCTGTGGAGAATGGAAGAGTCCTGAGTACATGCTTTTCTGCTTGGACGTGAAGACTATGAAGAGGCTGACTCTACTTCCAGCAGCCCTGCTTCCGGGAGCACGTCTTACTGACGGGATCTAACGACTGCCAGACTCAAGGCCACGACACGGCTGCCACACGTCACACAGCGCCCTGCACCCCAGAGAGGGGGACATGGGCGGTCCTCAGGGCCTGGCTGTGGGAAGGGCAGAGTTCCTGGCCCTCTCCCCAGGCAAACCAGAATTTTCCTAAATGTTGTTTAGTTATTTCATCACTTTCTTGCCTAACGTAGCAGAAACCTGTATTGCTCTCTACTCTGCCCGAAGAAGCTGGTGGGAAAAAGGGGGTGGGTGGCCAAGGTGGCCTGCGTCTGAATAAGGGAGCACCCACCCCAGACAGAGGGCAGAGGGTACCCTCACCCACCCCCAGGGCAGGGAAGGGTCTTCTGGGCTAAGCTGTGCTGCCAGAGATTAAGTTTAGCAGCCCCCGCCCCACCCCACCCCACCCTAAGATCTGCTCTGCTGGCTTATCAGGTAGACACAGGTACAGGAAAGGGTGGGGAGAGGCCTCCACACCACACCTTGGTTGAAGAATTTAAAAATGGAAAAGAACACTGCTATACCTAAAACAGGAAATCAAGTCAGAGTATAACAGAAGTCTAGTGTATATCCAATTATGTGTCCTCCAGAGCATCCCCTTACCTAAGAACTACAGGGCATTAATTATTTGTGGCATAAACTCTGTGCCAGAAATGTGCTAGGCACTTTACGTATATTTAATCCTTCCCCAAATCTTATAAGGTAATGATTAGGTTATTTGCTGGATATTACACAGCTCTTGAGGGGCAGGGGCAGGATTCTAGCCTGGGGTGGCCTGACTCCAAAATTCTTGTACTTTCCACTGCACCACAAAGAGGATCACTGAAAAGCCATTCAGAGAAGGGTGATGAGCAACACAGAGGACTGGGAAACTGAGTCAGGAAGACAACAAGAAATGGCTGAAGGAACTGCAGACACAGAGCTGGCTACAAAAGCTGCAGGACTGGCGTGTGCAGGAGGGGCACACATCTCAGGGGCCCCCCACGGCAGGAAGGAGGTATGGGTGGGAGGCACAGAGCAGCAGCCCTGGGTCTACATGCTTCTTTAAACACAAGCTTTGCACAACTAGAGCAACCCTTGGACAGAATGAGGCCTGATTAGGTGATGAGTCTGCTTTCCTTGGGAGTATTCAAGCGGAGGGTAGTAAGCATTCAGTCCTGCAGCAGGAGGCAGACCAGGTTAGAACTCTTCTGACTTCCAGATTCTGCACTTCTAAGAAGATGGCCCCTTTTTCATAATACTGCAGTATTCAGAAGTGTAGAACAAGCTGCAGGACATGGAGTCTTCAATCTTGGACCCACTTAACTGTCTGAGCCTCGGCTCTCCCATCTGGAAAGTGAAGCTGATAATACCTGCCTTCCTTACCTTACAACATAGAAATCAAAGGACTACTTGTTAAAACACGCACAGATGGCACAGCGCTCTCCAGTGGGAGCTACCGATGCTATGCTATTCACCTCCCATAGTCCCGTTCATCCCCAGGCTGGGTCTCCCCTACTCAACTCACCCGTCTGCTCCCCTATTGGACTGCCAAAGCTGTGAGGGCAGTGGCCCAGCTTGATGAGCTTCTAAAAGAATTTCCATCTCAGCCTACAAACTGATTGATTTAAAAACAAATATAATTTGGCTTATGAGAATACAATCCCAGTGACAGTAACGAATGGAACAGCTGCTGACACACTCGCCACGATGCACAGCCAGCAGGAAATAAAAGCCCTCTGGCTGCAGCTTGCTGCTTCATCAAGGAAGTGCAGCCTGCTGGCTCCCGCAGAACACGGCTCCCTCCTCCCCACAGTCACCAGCACCTCGCCTTGCCCAGCCGCAGCCCCTGACCACAGTAACTAGCCCCACACTTGCCGGCAACTGGACTATTGTAACTGGATTGTTCTGGACACTTCTCTGAAGCGGATCTAAGTATCTCCAGTCACATTTACAGCTTTTGGGAAGAAGCTGGGGTAAAGTTCAGCAGCAGATTGCAGAGCATTTTAGGCAATATCCTGCAACTCTTTCAGAGGCCCCGAGGTCGCAAGGCTGGCCTCCTGACATGCTCGGGTAAAGGGTGCAGCAGAAACAGGATTCTCTACTTCTCCTCAGAGGAGGAGCTGTGTGCAAGCTGAGCAACCCCAGGGCAGGTGGTAAACCTCGGATCTGGGCTTCAAATTCCAGAATTCAGGGCAGTTTCAGGCTGACACTCCTTAGAAAACCAATACAACTCTGTGGAAGATAAGCG
This sequence comes from Galeopterus variegatus, assembly GCF_000696425.1. Taxonomy (NCBI): domain Eukaryota; kingdom Metazoa; phylum Chordata; class Mammalia; order Dermoptera; family Cynocephalidae; genus Galeopterus; species Galeopterus variegatus. Next base: position 13,510 of record NW_007734720.1, on the reverse strand, counting down.
CTGCCTGAAACATTTCTCCCCGCACAGCTTAGAGAAGGCAACGGAAGCTGCTCTCCTTGTCCACTGGAAAGTAGTCAGCTGTGGTCAGAATTTCGCAGCAGATGATCAAGACGCTCCTAGCCGTCAGCTGAGGGTGACTGTGCTGGCTGGATTTGCCATGCCAACTCCTAGCAGCTGGACGGGCTGCCCTCTGTGCCATGCAGCGAGTGACCTTTCCTTTCCCCACACCCCAATTTTGCCTCTAAGAAAAACATTCATCACTATATCTACGAAGACAAACAAATACTATGAGATAAAAGTGGTTGGGAAGAGCTCATCACAAGCCAACCAACCAAAAACATGGGCAAGCAGATGGTTTTTCTCAAACTGAGCAAACCAAAAGTGACGACGGGGCAGGATGGCCCCTGAGAGAGCCCATGTGCTGAGGGGAGAAGAGGTGGCACGTCCCAAGCACTAACAGGCCAGACCAGCAGAGGCACCTCTGGGAAGTAAGGCATGGGGGGGGGGTTTAGTGTGTCCCTCCAGGAAGAAGTCCCAGGCACACTGGCCCTACTGGCAGCTCAGCTGGGTGATTAGTTCACAACAACTGCCCTCCCTGGGGGGTCTAACTGCACTACTGATTCACCACCACCGAGCCCCCCAGCTCAGCAGGGTATGAAACCAGCATCGTGTCCCCAAAGCACACTTGTTCAGTTGCCCTGGATTGAGCTCATACAGGGCACAAACAGGCCCAGGCTCTTAAATGTGGGTGAACATTTTACAAGCCCCACTCTGAAACAGATAACCCCTTTGCAAGCCCCTAAGCTTCCCCCAAATGTTACAAAGAAGAAGACGGAAAACCGGAAAGGAAAGATAAATACCAGCGAGACAGGTCCCTTTCCTTAAGCTATCTCACAAGCTGAGTGATAATTCAGCCAGCATCAGAAAGCACCAGAAGTACCCCTAAAAGGAGATGGGCACCCCATGGAGAAATGTGCTCCAGCTGCTCAGGAGGGCTGGGCGATTCCCAGCAACCCACAGATCTTCCTGCTCATCTGCTCAGTCCAAGGGTGGCCAACATTTCCATTTGGTCCCCACAGGTCAGACCCCTCGACCTCTGTATCACACAGATTTGGCAAGTCAAGCTAATGCTCTAAGCAGTGTGTAACGTGAACATTCCCAAACGAAAGGACTGGCCTCTACCAATATTTTCATGACGTGAAATTGTTCTAGAATACTTGTGAGGCCAGGCCCTGATTCTAAAATAGAGTCCTTCAACACACCAGCAGTTGTAAAACTGAGCAATCTCTTGCTCACCCCCTTTACTTTACTTGAATGCATGTGATAAAGGCACCTTCGTGTTGTTCAGAAAGAACATCCCCACTCTTCCCTTTTATCTCCCCTTAACAGTTTGCCATCCAGTGATAGGCGGGGCCTGGCCTCCAACAGCCCACACTTTTATCTCCAGCTGACCACACGAAGCCAAGGGCTGGACTTCCTGCAGCCTGCCTAGAGGGGCTGTTTGACTTGTTTAAAGTACTTGCCTCCAGAACCTTGGAACAATGCCTGAGCAACACCTACCCAGCATCCATTTCAGCTCCAACTTTAACAGCCTTCAAGTCCAACGACTAGCACTCCCTGTGCCTCCGTGTGGGAGAGGCTTAATGCTTCCAAGAAGAGAACTTACTTTCTGGGCTCACTTATATATTTGTTTTCTGCCTGCAGCAAACACAGGAGCTGTCTTCATCAAAGTCCAGAAGCCCCACGTTAGTTACAGTAGCTAAGCAGTTTATACCATTACTATTAAAGTAATTCATCAGCATTTAATACCATCCTGTAGCCACTAGAAGTCAGAGCAGTACACTGTGTGCTTGCTTGCACAAGCACATGTCCTGGAATACACTAGACCCCTCATCTCTGGAGTGAGGCCAGGCCGTGGTCTTTGATGTCCCTTCCAGCCCTGACTCTGCACCTGAGACTCAACTCTGTCAGGATGTCTGGGTGTTTTTGGGTCTGGTCTCAAAAGCACTCCCATCTACCTGGTGCTAAGAGCTTTCCCGTGAATATCCAGCAGCAGCATCCACTTCTCAAGCATCAGTGGTTGTGAGACTGTGAGGGTCACTTATGGGATGGGATGACCGGAGGGAATTCACCCCTCAGAGGATATGGGATGCTGACTCCCTGCCACATGGGGGGGGGGGGAAGGGGTGCATTTCCCAGCCATCGTATCAGCATCTGTGAGGTTAATGGGGTAAGAGGATAACAGAATCAGACGTTTACATCAGTCCCCCCAGACAGAGTATAAGGAATCTTCCTAGAATTAAAGAGCAGAGAAACGTCCCCGCCCCTCACAGTCTCACAGGTAAGAAGGCTGGGTGGGAGGCTGGACATGGGGACAGAGGGGAGTGGTGGGGACTGGTGACAGTTGTGAGGTCCTAGAGAGAAGGGTGGGGCGAGTGGCAGAAGCCAGGGTTTGGCTGAGTCCGCAATACCAGCTTCTATGCCGACACTCCAGAATGGAGCCAGTCTTTTTTAGGATCTTTTTTTGTGAGGCTAGATAACAGACAAGAGTAAGCCACGCTGTGCCTATCCACACGGCCGTCTCCTCTAGCCATGGGTCCTGGCCCTGCCAGAGGCCCATGAGGGAACAGAGCCAGCTAACCGGTTGGGCCCCACTGGCCACAGGCAAGTACTCTTCAGCATCCTCAATTTCCTCCCAGCCATGAAGTCAGGAACAACCTGTACAGACAAAGAAAATAGAAACCTTGCGAAACAACGGCATCTACCGTGCTCACTGGATATGCCCGAGGACACTCTTTCAAAGCCCTTGATGATGCTTCATTACAATTCTGGAAAGAAAATGCAGTTCACTACACCCAGCACACACACGTTCACACAAACCCGATTTCATGTTGTGCCAGCCCCACAGCTAAAATGCACAGTCAACATAGAATTGGAGAGACCAGCCTCAGTTTCTTCATTGATTTAGAATCATAACTAACACATTTCCATAAAGCACATTAGATGCCAGTGACATCCTGGCTTGTTCCCAGTCTGGAAACAAAATTTTCCTAAAGGCAAAAAAAGAGGTCGAACAGACTATACAACAATTGGCTACCTGGTCACAGTGAAAATGCTTCTTTGCAGGAGAGACAGGGACATAAGAAAAAAAAACAAAAACAAACAAAAAAACTCACCATCTCTTTATTCCTTGTAGTTTACCTTTAATGCCATGCTCTGGCCAAGGCAAGAATAATCCTTTCAAGGCTTCCCCCACAAGAAACTACTAAGTGTGGTGACAACTTTTTTTAACCCTTCTAGCCAAGATTCACTTTTAATAGGATGAGAGTTTGGAAGATGAATATGCAAAGTAATTGTAGTTCCACCTATCTTACGTGAAGATTTTGAAAGCACCATGCCATTGGTTCTAATTATGTATTCTGTACAACCCAAATTTATAATCAAATATATTGTTAGCAATCACAACATTAAGCAAATGTTTCTTTAATTTTTTTAGATTGTAGAAAGAAAAAACAAAGGGACACATTAATGTATCAATGTTGACAGGCCTCAGAATTCCTACAGCTTCTTCATACTTATTCTATAGCTTCAGCCACCAAGCAAACATGTCATTTAAAAAAAAGGGGGGGGGGGTCTCCTCAGTTTCCTGCAGTGGGAGTTCCGAGCCCATTCTTATTGGAATGTGTCCAATCCAAATCCTAAGAGGAGATGCAGGAAAATGTGCATTCTCTGCAAGGTGTTAAAATTTGTTGCTTAAAATGTTCTATACTATTTTTTTCTCCCCTACATGCTGGGCAAGACTTGGCATTAGTGTGAAAACCTGAGAGACAATGATGATCCTCCTCAGACCTCAGGGTCTATTAACATTCCAGATGGTGGAACCACCAAGCGCTGCAAGACTGAGCCCTGGCTGCAGAGGCTGGTAGGCTGGGGAGCTAGAGCACACACACACAGAAAGTCCAACTCCGGGGAGATGGGGAAGGAGCCGAACGCTGTAGGGGCCACGGGGCTCACAGAAGGAAGAGTCATGGGGGAAGGGGCGTAGTGCAAAAGCAACCTTGAACTTGAAGAAAGGACCCAGCTTCCAGCCAGAACATAGCATGGAGAAAGCATGAGCTCCTAAGAGCCTCCACTTTCACCCTCCTCCAGTGAAATGAGAAAAAAATCCATTTGTTGAGTTTCTAACAATGCTAAATTCATTTACTTTTCTAGGTTAAAAGGCCCTCTTTAAAAATGAGGTGATTTTTGGGAGATGGTTGAGAATGTTTTTTAATGCCCTTACTTGGCAAGAGAAAAAAACGGCAAGCCCGTGTCTTACTGCAGAAGTTTTGCCTTGTTTCTGGCCCATGACAACAACCCCCTGGGAGCCAAGGGAGTGCACCACCGCGCTGTGAGAAAGGAGGGAGAGTGGAGTGGGGGAAATGGCCAAGATACGGCTGGCAGAATGATGCTGAGGTCAAGGTTCCATCGAAGAGGGATGAACTTTCTCCTGCAGCTGTGGAAACCCACTGAAAGGGCCTTTTTTAAAAAAAAAAAAAGACTGGGATGAAATAATCATATCTATATTTTTAAAAAGCCCTTGGCAGCAGCTTAAAAAATGGACTATCAGAAGCACATAGCCCAGTTAGGAGGCTACCATAATAGTCCAGGAACAGACACAAAGAGGTGGGCAGGAGTGGGGTGGGGGGAACCAGACCACATCCCGGAGGGAGAACTGAAAGCAGGCGAGACGGCCTGGCTGTGATGGTCAGGGCGGCATCCAGACGACAGAGTGGGTGGCAAGGCGGTACACAGAAATGAAGAAAATTCCCAGCACAGGAGAGAATAAAGAGCATGCAGCAGGATGGAACTGGCTATCCAGTTAGCAGGATTCAGAGGGGAGTTTTGTTTTGAAGAAAACCTGCAACTGTCCATAGCCAGAGAGGACCAGATGGGAAGAGAGGAAGGTCTGGGGGCGCTGGGGAAGGAGGAAAAGGGGGCGCCCAGGCACAGGAAGATGGAACAGTGTGGCTGAATGTAACATGTAACACAGGTCCATATGAATTCAATTGTCAAATAGGACTCTACTAACAAAACTGACCATCATAAGATGCCAATGGTGGTGGTGGGGGGGGGGGTGCTTAAAAAGGCTTAACTTACAGAAAGCCACAAAACTTCAAATTTTCTCTCTCAAAAATCCTATCACATAACCAACATTTTAGAAATTGGATAAAACATTTTATTGAACTGTCAGGACCTTGAGTGGTGCTGTCTAGTTGATGGGCATGTCCTCAGCCTGCACTTTCCAGTATGGTAGCCGCTGGCTACATATGACTCTTGAGCACTTGAAATGTGGGTAATGAGACTAATGAATTAAATTTTTTTATTTTATTTAAGTCTAATTTAAATTTAAGCAACTACACATGACTAGTGGCTGTTGCGCTGAATAGTGTAGGTCTATGGAATTTTTTTCTCCAGTGATCTTGGATTACTACAGATGCTCCTCAATTTATGATGGGGTTACATCCCAATAAACCCATAGCAAATTGAAAATATCTTACATTGAAAATGCATTTAACACCTAACCTTGAACATCAGGGCTCAGCCTCGCCTACATGAAATGTGCTCAGAACACTCACATTAGCCTACAGTTGGGCAAAATCATCTAACACAAAGCCTATGTGATAATAAAGTATTGAATACATCATGTGATTTACTGGATACTGTACTGAACGTGAAAAACAGAATGGTTGTACAGGTACTCAAAATACTGTTTTTAAGTTGAAAAATTATGTCAAACCATCTGGGGTGTCTAGTCCTTAATTTGTTTGCTTTTAAGGGTTTTTAAGCCCCAAAGCAGGAATAAAGATAATCTCATATGGTTTCACCTGCAGGCATGGGAGGGGAGTTATCAGATCCCAGAAGTAACTTACTTTGCCCAGTGTTTATAAGAGTTTCAGTGTATAGAGGGAAATAACCTAGGACACCAACAATAGAGGGACATCTCCTAAGCAGGCTGACCTCTCCCAGGTAAGTCAGCACCACCCTGCCCCAGCCACCCAAAACCTGCTCAAACCTGGTCCCACCTCAAACATGAAGGTTAATGTGTAAAAACATGGGAAAATGTTTATTAAGTTAGGTCAAATTTAAAAAGCAAGTTAGTACATTTAATTATTCTATGCTATCATAACTATGGATAAAGTCTACAGGCTATCTGAGATAAAGTACAGTATCCCCCTTATCTGCAGGGGATGCATTCCGGAAACCGTGGATAGTACCAAACCCCATATGTTTTACGTTTTTTCCTATTTTTAGATACCTATAATAAAGTTTAATTTACAATTAGGCACAGTAAGAAATCAACAATAAATAATAATAAAATAGAATTACAACAATACTCAGAACAGCATGCAAATTAAAACTTATGAATTGTATTTTTTGAAATTTTCCATTTAATATTTTTGGACTTTGATTAACTGCAGTGAACTGAAACCGCAGATTAGGGGGGCTTCCATACGTGTCATAGGAACATAGTGATTTTTATTTTATTTTTTTTTATAGATGACCAGTAAGGGGATCTTAACCCTTGACTTGGTGTTGTCAGCACCACGATCACCCAGTGAGCTAACCAGCCATCCCTACCTGTGGCCTTGGTGTTATCAGCACCACACTCTCCCGAGTGAGCTGGCCCGAGATTTTTAAAAATAAAAATACAGGAGCTAGCTGACTAGCTCAGAGTGTGGTGCTGATAACACCAAAGTCCAGAGTTCGATCCCTGTACTGGCCAGCTGCCAAAAAAATAAGTAAAATAAAAATATAATTTAATGTCACAATTTTTTACAATTTAAAATTTTTAAAAATATACAAGAAAGATGTACCAGCCAGCTGCCCCCCCCCCAAAAGTCACACCCTTGAAACCGTATGTAAAATTTGCATGGTATTTGTTTTTTGGAAAAGAGTCCATAAATTTGGTCATATTTTCAAAAGGACCTATGATTCCCAAGAAAGGTCAGAATTACAGTAGTGGCCTGAGCCTCAGAAGATTTGATTCCACCTTTGGAGAGTTAAGGTCACCAAAGGCTTTTTTGTTACTATTGCCATCAGGCAGCCCCAACAATAAGTGAAAACTGGCAACACCAAATTCCCTAACTTTCCCTTTTCTTGTGAAGGTGGGATAAACCATGTAATTCACTTAAAACAGTATCGACACATGGCGATCTCAATAAATGCTAGTGAACTCAATTCCCAAAACAATCCTCAGTGTTTCCTACAAACAGCTATAATTTTAAAACAGAAGTCATCCTAAGGAAAGGGGGGGGGGTCATTGTGAACCCCGTCCCTGTCACTGCCTTTGCCTGGTTTTGTCGTTTCCCCTCCCTGCCAGTTAATTCCAGGAATGACTGTCGGGATTTGAGTTAGTTTCTCGGTGGTGACTACTAGGTTAGAAGTTTCTGAGTGTGTACTGTAAACCATCTCTAGGCCAGTAATCTTGGATTACTGGGGATGTTTTCTGTAGGTGTTAATATGGCCCACACACTATCAATTCCTGGGAATCTCAAAAGGGTCACAGAATAGAGGGTGGTCTCCTGGAGGAAGTTTGTTCTGCAATTAAGAAAAGGTAATAGAGGCCTTAGTAAGTCTTTTAAATGGAAGCCAAGAATTAAAACTGAGTCCCCTCATGCACTGAACAGTTCTGCTTACTTAAACTGCAATGCATAAATAGGCTATAAAAGGAGGGATTATATCAACTATAAAACTCAAGAGTCATAACCAAGGAAGGGGAAAAGTGACCATGATTACAAGGTGCTTGGGGGAGAGCGGGAGCTAGCTCAGTCCTTGTTTTCTCATGTATCCTTTGAAGATGAAAACTAACCAATTTTTTCAGGCCTTCAAGCTGTCAAGTGTTTAAAAAAAAAAAAAAAAACTATTTGAAAAAATAGACAAACGG
>NW_007734720.1:0-666 GCF_000696425.1 Galeopterus variegatus | reverse complement strand
AAAAAAAAGAGAAAAAAAAGGTAAACACTCATGTGACACATTTGTTCGCATAACTCACTATAAAATCAAAGTTGAAAATAATAAAAAGGCCCCAACACTAAAAGCTGAATTTTGACAATATTTTTTATAGCTGTTTACCAACTGTTGTTTTTTTTTGGTGAGTAGATTATTTTTTTCTTTTTTTATGTCTTTCAGAAGACATGAAAAAGTCACTTAAAAATAATAAAAACCTGAAAATTTAACATTAGTGAGGGCCTATTCTTTAAAAAGTCACATGACATACTACTTAGGAGATATTAGGGAGACCAATAAAGTCTCTGCATATGCCCTACAACAAGACTACTTTACTTTTCATAAGGAGCTAACATTGAGGGACATTCTCTTAGGATACTAGAGATAATAGAAATAATGTGGAATTAGATAATAAGTGTATTTACTACTAAACACATGGCTTAAAGAAAACTCACATCTTACTAGTAAGGCCCCTGAACTTCCTATTATTCAGCAAGGTGATTTTAAAACATTCAAAATGTATCCTCAAAGCAGAATCGTTGTGTATCTGCAAAAGAAAACGAAAGCCTATAAAAGCCACTTCATGTAGTTGTGATCTAGCTTGCTCAGTTGATTTCTTCCATAGTCATGTTCATCACAAAAGAGAATCAAGCT
>NW_007734719.1:91052-91627 GCF_000696425.1 Galeopterus variegatus | reverse complement strand
GTTTAGGGAAAATAAACTTAGGACGTAGCTCTCCCATAAAAGCCTGATAGGCTCAAGTTATTCACAGTTATGTTGCAAGAGACATGAGTATGAGAAAGCAAATACGCCAAGTGTGTTTAGAAATGAATTGTGGGTATAATTATTGGCATTTGAAGCTGAGTCAAACAAAATCGGTGGATTGAATTAACTGTGACTGTTTGNGCGGGGGCGGGGGTGGGGGGCATGGGGAGGGCAGTGTCAGTGGCCTCAGGTCTTTCTGTCTTGCCTTTCCTGGCATGAGAACTCTGCCTCATGAGGTAAGGCAAATCAAACCCAGTATTCCTAGTGCACAGTGCCATAGACAGAGTTTCTGTCTCATGGGTGTGGGTTGGGTTGAAGAAGGGAAACCCCACTTCTCAATCACACTGCCCTGCAACTTAGCCTCTGCAATAGGTAGCTTGGGGTGGGAGGAGAAATGCTGATGGTTGAAAAGTAAACTAAAATGGAGACTAGGCCTGACGAATCCCTGAGCAGTCAAAACCAATTAAGCCACATAAGTGACCTAAGCTTTGCTTGGTTTGCAAATATAAGAGAAA
>NW_007734719.1:74109-89964 GCF_000696425.1 Galeopterus variegatus | reverse complement strand
CATTCCCCTGCAGGAAAAATGCCATGCTCTTCAACTGAGTCCCGGGGGAGAGGGAGCCTTACGTTCTCAGCTGCACCATCTGGAATAGTGTTTCCTTCACGGTGTGATACAAGGGAGGAGGGAGGGAGTGGGTCGTGGTTTAAATGCCAAAGACAATGTCAAAGACTTTCACTGTTGTTACCAAATGTTAGTAGTTTTTCTTGAATGTTTTTCTTCATTTGCTATATTCTGGTAGGACCATTTCCAGAGATTGAAATGGTTGTTTTAAAAATAACTTTTACCAGTTTCATTGGGGAGTGGAATGGATCCATGGAACTCTTTTTGTCGCCAAGGAAGAAATAGAATTCTCTCGATATAATTCTTGTTACTTAGTTTTTTTTTACATTTATATTGGTTTTCTTGTCACTCTCAATGTAATCTTGTTACTTAGTTTTAATTTTTATGTTTATATTGTTGTCATTTATTTCTCCATTTTTTCTATGGTCTGAATGTGTCCTCCAAAATTCATACGTTGAATTCATATATTGAAACTTAATTGTCAATGTGATAGTATTAAGAGGTGGGGACTTTAAGAGGGTGGAGTCCTCATGGATGAGATTAGGTCCCTTATAAAAGAGCTTGAGAGAGTGGGCTCACTCATTTCTGCTATTCCACCACATGAGGATATAGCATTTATCTTCTTTCTTTATCCTTCTGTCCCTTCTGCCATGTAGCGACACAGCAAGAAGGCCTTCATGAGACATACAACCTGCCAGCAACTTGATCTTGGACTTCCCAGCCTCCAGAATTGTGAGAAATAAATTTCTCTTCTTTATAAATTACCCAGACTGTGGTATTCCTTTATAACAGCACAAATGAACTAAGACAATTTTCTTCTTCCCTCACTTTGCTAGATAGATTGCCTTGTATTTTTCCCTTCTACCATAATCTACTGTTTTGGAAGTTCTACTATTTATTTCCATTTTGCAAGTTGTTGCCTTAAAAATTCTAGCAAATTGGGGTTTCTGGTTAGCTCAGTTGGTTAGAGTGTGATGTTGATAACACCAAGGTCCCAGATTCGATCTGTGCTACCAGCCAGCCACAAAAACAAACAAATAACAACAACAAAAAACTTCTAGCAAGTACATTTAAACTTATAATCTCCCATCAACAAAATATATTAATCGTATTTTAGCTTTTTTCTCAAATGAGACTTTTGTTAGGCAATCATGTTCTACCCGAGGACAGTCTAGGATTGCAGTGGAACACCCATAATGGCTGCCGAAAGGTTTCAAGGCCCCTAGAGCAGCACATTCTCTGAAAACCAAGACCTCTCCCTTCTTCCTCACCGCCATATCCCCTTCCAGCATGCATGAATTTCTCCACCTATTAAAGCCCCATCTCAGCTTAAACCTCGCTTACTGCCCTCCCCTTCCTCCCTAGCCAATAAGAACAGTCCAGCTCAGCTTAATGGGATATAAAAGGCCCACCCTAACTCTCCCTGCTGCTGCTTCCACTTTTGAGAGAGCAGCCCGCCTGTCTATTTTGCCTGCTTAATACATCGTGGTTGAGCCTTTGTCTCCTGGTGTGTTTCTCATTCTGCGTTTGGGCTGGGTTCTTCCTTTCAACTTTTAGCAAGCTTTTGTTTATTTTCTGTGCCTCCCACGTTGTTCAGGTTCCATGGATATTAAGTAAATTTTTATTTCAAGTGAATATTTTCAACAGCATGCCATTTCAATTATATGCCATTACATTAAAATGATGTTAAATTTTATAGTCTTATTATCAACAACTATTTATTGTAAAATGTAAATTTTCTTTTTTGCTCACCAAGGAATTTTGCCTTTATTTTGCTTGGATTCTAGTTTCCTTTTGCCAGGTTACATGTCAGAATAATTCTTTCAGTGATGCTGTATGGATCATCAATTTCTTGAGACCTTGTATCCCTGAGAAGGTCTTTATTTTGCCTTTATACTTGATTGACAGTTTCTCTGGCTAAGGAACTCTAGTTTAAAAATCTTTTTCTCTTGGCAGTTTAGACATGCCACTCCACTGTTTCTAACATCTTGTTTTGCGTCGGTTAGAGCATGATGTTGATAACACCAAGGTCCCAGATTCGATCTCTGCTACCAGCCAGCCACAAAAACAAACAAACAGCAACAACAAAAAACTTCTAGCAAGTACATTTAAACTTATAATCTCCCATCAACAAAAAATATTAATTGTATTTTAGCTTTTTTCTCAAATGAGACTTTTAGCAAGCTTTTATTTTCTGCCCCTCCTACGTTATTCAGGTTTCATTGATATTAACTATATATTTATTTCAAGTCAATATTTTCAACAGTATATCATTTCAATTTTATGTCATTTCATTAAAATGATATTAAATTTTATAGCCTTATTATCAACAACTATTTATTGTAAAGTGTAACTTTTCTTTTTTGCTCACCAATGGATTTTGCCTTTATTTTGCTTGGATTCTCGTTTCCTTTTGCCAGATTACGTGTCAGAATAATTCTTTCAGTGATGCTGCATGGATCATCAATTTCTTGAGACCTTGTATCCCTGAGAAGGTCTCTATTTTGCCTTTATACTTGATTGATAGTTTCTCCAGCTAAGGAACTCTAGTTTAAAAATCTTTTTCTCTTGGCAGTTTATACATGTCGCTCCACTGTTTCTAACATCTTATTTTCCACATGAGAAGTCTGATACCAGTCAGATTCATATTTTTCTTTTTTGTTGGCCACCTCTTCTTTTTTTGTAGAAAATTGTAATATTTTCTCTTTGTCCATAGAGTTTGAAAAATGATCTAGGATGTGTCTGGATATCTCCTGGTAAGTCATTATTGCTGTTGTCCAAATGTTTTTAGTTCTCCTCCTGGGCACATGCTGGACTGTGCTTCCCCACCCCCTTGAAGTTACATGTGGCCATGTGACATGTACAGACTAAAAAGATTTGATAGAAGTAGCATCACTTCCATGAAGAAGGTTTAAGAGGAGTGCGCAGTTTGCCACATTCTCTTCCCTCTGCAGTAGTAGATTGTGTTAAGCACACATTGACCTAAAACCTCTGTAAGCATTGTCCCTTAGTAACTACAATAAGCCCAGCCCTCCTGCAACCTTACACTAAACAGGGAGTATGAAAAAGAAATTAATCTTTTCTGGCTTCAAGTCACTGATATTTAGGGGTTGTTTAATATTACAGTATAGACTATCCAAATTGAAACAGGAATTGGTACCTGGAGGTGGTGTATTAGAATAACAGAAATAGTAACAGTAACAACGTTAACAATAATAGTAATAATAAAAATAATAATAATACATATATAGCATTGCCTGAGGTACCAGACGGTGGGTGCCGAGTAAACTGTTATTAGAGGCTGGGAGAATAATGATCCATGTTTTGTAGTGTTTAAACAGTTGCTGAAACTATTGCCTGCATTCATTTGTAAATCAGATATTCTACTAAATGAAGGTGTAGCTCTAAGAGAAAAGCTTAAAATAGAGAATATTGGCACCCTGTGTTAGTTTCTGTGGATCATATTTGACAAGGTATTACAAGAAAGAGCTGAGGTCACATAGGAATTAGCTGGTTTGCAAGCAATGATGCTTAACTGTGACTGTTTGGGACTTAAAATGACTCTTGGGCTCCAAATCTATTATAAACAGGAAACAGGTTGTGAGTTTTTCAGCCCCCAAGAAGTATATAGTTCCCAATGCTCAGTCCAGATATGAAGAAGGGTGACAATAGAAAGAAGCACTCTGAGGAAAGAGACCAGGTCTACAGAGAAAAATTTACTGGGGATCCTTTCCCAGAGAGCAGAATCAGGGCTCAGTCGAGGAACATTTTTACCCTCTAGGCGGGGGACTCTCTCTAAATCTGCCTAGTGGGAGTTCAGATTTGCTATTAAACAGTGCCTGATGTGATAACTATTCTTCCCTCTAGAGGGGAGTATTTATTGTGGTTGTCTTTTCTGTATTCCAGCACCGAATATTGCATATGAGGGGCAAACAACAGTTTTTTTCTTAGTTCATAGTTTTCTCAACTAATAGATAAAGAAATTTCCGAACACCACTCAGAGGTCCTATTTTGAGAGTGAAAGAGTGATGGAATGGGAATTTCCGATTCCTCTTGAGGGATAAATGTGTTCTGCGTGAAGAAAAGAGAGAAAGCAAAATATTCAGTGACAAGAAAGACGGGTGTTTTAATTCGTGCTCTTTACAAACTATCCCAGTTCTCTTTTCAAGCACATTGTCAGGATTGCTCTTGCCCACCCCTTGAATTTAGGTGTGGCCATGTAATTTGTTTTGTGCAAGAAATGTGAGCCAAAGTTATATATTTCACCTGATAATAGAAGTTTTAAGAGCCAATGTGCAATTTTCCACATTCTTTTACTGTGCTACGTAATCATGGCAGCAGGTATTGTGATGAAATCTCCACCAGTGTGTGTTCTGAGTGATTACAATGAGCAGAGTACCTGTGTTGACCAGAAATGGACACATGGTGTGAGAGGAAATGACACTTTGCTTATTAACTTACCTGTTTCTTTCTAGATCTCCCTTGAATATACCAATTTAACAGTTTAGTTTTATCAACTAAACCATTCCCATTTTCCTCCTACGATAGACACTTTGCCCTCTGATTAACACTACCTGTTTAGGTGGACACTTTCTATCTTAAAAATCAAATCTTTTCTCTAACTCAGGGAAATTTTAGCTCAGTATTTATTTGATTGTTTCACTCCCTCCTTTGTCTCTTGTTCCCTCCTTCTGGGACTTCTATTAGATAGGCTTGTGGTTTGTCTTCCAAGCCTCCTAACTTTTCTGCCTAACTCCTCTTAAAATTTTTTTTGGCACCACATCTGGAAAGAATGCCTCCAATTAATCTCCCAAGTCACTAATTTGTGCTACATGTATTATCTTTCTGTAATCAACCATTCTACTGACATTTTTTTTTAAGATAATAATGATTGTAGTTCAAAATAACTGGTTTCTCTGATTAATACTTTTTAAAAGCTGACTGCTCTAGGTTAGTGGACTAATGACTGCTCACATGTTTAGGGAACAATAATGACACCTTTAAATTTTTTTATTTATTATTAGCGTATTCATTCTTACAAATTGTGAGATTTCATTATGCCCTTTGCCCAACCTATCATTTCTCAAACCCCCTTTCTCCCTCCCTCCCCCGCACCTCTAGTATCCTTAGGTTTGTTCTCCCCTTCTGAAAGTTCAATGTGTTACTGTGGTCTTTTCTTTTTTTCTTTCCTTCCTTTCTTCTTCCCTCCTTCCTCCCCCCCTTCCTCCCTCTCTCCTTCCCTTCCTTCCTTCCTAGCAACCAGCTGTGAGAGAATATGCAGCATTTCTGCTTCTTTGTCTGGCTTATTTCACGTAACATAATTTTCTCCAGATTCATCCATGTTGCTGCAAATAACAGAATTTCGTTCTTTCTTATGGCTGAGTAGTATTCCATCGTGTTTGTATACTACATTTTCTTCATCTCGTTGTGTGTCAATGACGTTAAGGTTGGTTCCATATCTTGGCTATTGTAAATAGAGCTACACTGAGCAAGGACTGCAGTTATCCCTTCTACATGATGATTTCCATTCCTTTGGATATATGCCCAGTAGTGGGATTGCTAGATCTTATGGTAGCTCTACCTATAGTTGTTTGAGAAACCTCCATACTGTTTTCCATAATGGCTGTGCTAATTTGCAGTCCCACCAATACAGTAGAAGAGTTCCCCTTTCCCTGCATCCTTGCCAGCATTTGTTATTCTCGGTCTTTTTAATATTGGCCAGTCTAACTGGGGTGAGATGATATCCCAGTGTGGTTTTGATTTGCATTTCCCTGATGACTACTGATGGTGAGCATTTTTTTGATGTACCTGTTGGCCCTGTATGACTTCCTCAGAAAAACATCTATTCATCTCCTTTGCCCATTTTTAATGGGATTATTTTTTTTTCACTGTATATTTGTTTGAGTTCTTTGTATATTCTGGATATTAATCCCTTGTCAGATGTATAGTTTGAAAATATTTTCTCCCATTCCATAG
Source organism: Galeopterus variegatus (assembly GCF_000696425.1). Classification (NCBI taxonomy): domain Eukaryota; kingdom Metazoa; phylum Chordata; class Mammalia; order Dermoptera; family Cynocephalidae; genus Galeopterus; species Galeopterus variegatus. Next base: position 83,931 of record NW_007734719.1, on the reverse strand, counting down.
GTTGTCTTTCTGCTCTATTGATTGTTTCCATTGTTGTGCAGAAGCTTTTTAGTTTGCTATTATCTCACTTGTTTATTTTTCCTTTTGTTGCTTGTGCTTTTGGGGTCTTATTCATAAAGTCTTTGTCCAGTCCTATTAACTGGAGGGTTTCCCCTATATTATCCTTTAGTAATTTTATGGTTTCAGGTCTTATATTGAAGTCTTTAATCCATTATGATTTGATTTTGGTAGATGGTGAGAGGTACAGGTCTGGATTCATTTTTCTGCACATGGATGTCCAATTTTCCCAGCACCATTTATTAAAGATGTTGTCTTTTCCCCAATACATGTTCCTGCTGCCTTTGTCAAAGATCAGTTGTCTTTAGGGATGTGGGTTGATTTCCGGGTTTTCTATTTTGTTCCATTGAACTGTGTTTCTGTTTTTATGCCAGTACTGTGCTATTTTGGATACAGTAGCTTTGTAATATAATCTGAAGCCAGGTACTGTTATGCCTCTGGCTTTATTTATTTTTGCTTTGGATTGCTTTGGCTATTTGGGGTCTTCTGTTGTTCTATCTGAATGTTTGGATTGCTATTTTTATTTCTGTGAATAATGTCATTGGTATTTTGAAGGGGATTGTGTTGAATCTGTCGATTGCTTTGGGCAGAATGGACATTTTCACAGTGTTAATTCTTCCCATCCAAGAGCATGGTATGTCTTTCTACTTTTTTGTGTCCTGTTTAATTTCTTTCAGTAATGATTTGTAGTTCTCATTGTAGAGATCTTTCACCTCCTTGGTTAAATTGATACCTAGGTATTTTGTTTTTTTATGGTGACAATTGTAAATGGGCTTGCTTTCTCGATTTCATTTTCTGCTAGTTTGTTATTGGAATATAAAACTGCTATTGATTTTTGGGTATTGATTTTGTAACCTGCAACATTACTGAAATCATAAGCTATAAGAGTATTTTTTGGTAGAGTCTATAGGTTTTTCAATATATAAGATCATGTTGTGAGCAAAGGAAGACAGTTTGACATTGTCCTCTTCAATCTTAATGCTCTATATGTTTCTCTTGCCTCATACTCTGGCTAATACTTCCAATACTATGTTAAGTAGGATTGATGAGTGTGGGCATCCTTGTCTTGTTCCTGCTTATTCAGGATGTTATTGGTGATTGGTTTGTCATAACTGGCTATATTGTAGTGAGATAGTTTCCTTCTTTACCTAATTTGCTGAGAGTCTTAATCATGAAGGGATGTTGACTTTTGTCAAATGCCTTTTCTGCATTAACTGAGATAATCATATGGTTTTTGTCCTTGATGTTGTTGATGTGGTATATCACATTTTTTGACTTGTGTATGTTGAACCAATCTTGCACCCCTGGCATGAATCCCACTTGATCATGGTGTATAATTTTTTTGATGTGTTGCTGTAATCTGATTTCTAATATTTTGTTCAGGATTTTTGCACCTATGTTTATCAAGGATATTGGCCTGTAGTTTTCTTTTCTTGTTGTATCTTTAACTGGCTTTGATATCAAGGTGATGATGGCCTCATAGAAGGAGTTTGGGAGAATGGCTTCTGTTTCAATTTTTTGGAGATGTTTGAAGACAAGTGGTATTAATTCTTCTTTAATGGTTTGATAGACTTCAGCTGTAAAGCCTTCTGGTCCTGGGATTTTCTTTGTTGGAAGATTTCTGATCACTGCTCCAATCTCACTGATTGTTAGTCATCTGTTCAGGTTCACTATTTCTCCTTGGTCCAGTCTGGTAGTTTGTATCTGTCCAGAAATTTATCCATTTCCTCCAGGATTTCATATTTGATGATGTACAGTTATTTATGATAATTTCTAATGATTCTTTTTATTTCTGTGGTATTGGTTGTAATGTCTCCCTATTCATTTTTGATTTTTGTTATTTAGATCTTCTCTCTTTTATTTATTTATTTTTTCTTAACCTAACTACTGGTTTGTCTATTTTATTTATCTTCTCAAAAAAGCCAACTTTTTGTGTCATTGATCTTTTGTATTGTTTTGGGGGTCTCTATTTCATTTAGTTCTGCCCTGATCTTGATTATTTTTCTCAGTCTACTACTTTTGGGATTGGATTGTGGCTGTTTTTCTAGTTCTTTGAGGCATGGTGTTAGGTCATTTATTTGGAAATCTTCCATTCTTTTGACCTAAGCACTTATTAGAGTAAACTTCCCTCTTAGTTGTGCTTTTGCAATATCCCATAGGTTTTGGTATGAGTTATGTTTATTTTCATTAGGTTCAAGAAATTTTTTGATTTTCTGTTTAATTTCTTCTTGGGCAAATAGGTTGTTCAGGAGTCTGTTTTTCAGTTTCTATGCACTTGAGTAGTTTCCGGAATTTTACTTGTTTTTCATTTCCAGTTTTAATCCAGTGTGGTCTGAAAAGATACTTGGGATGATTTCAAGTTTTTAAAATTTGCTCAGACTTGATTTGTGACCTAACATGTGGTCTATCCTGGAGAATGTCCCACATGCTTGTGCAAAGAATGAATATTCTGAGGTTGTTGGAAGAATTTTTCTGTAGATATCTGCCAAGTCCAATTGGTCTAAACTGTTGTTTAGATCTTGTGTTTCTCTGTTGACTTTTTGCCTAGATGATCTGTCTAATGTTGAGAGTGATGTGTTCGGGTCCCCTACTATTACGGTATTAGTTTCTATCTCTTTCTCTAGGTCTACTAGTGTTTGCTTTATAAATCTGGCTGCTCCAATGTTGGGTACATATATATTTATGATTGTTATGTCTTCTTGTTGGATAGATCCTTTTATCATTATATAGTGGCCTTCTTTATCTCTTTTTAGGGTTTTTGGTTTAAAGTCTATTTTATCCTATATAAGAATAGCTACCCCTGCTCGTTTTGGGTTTCTGTTTGCATGGTATATCTTTTGCCATCCCTTATTTTTCGTTTGTGTTTGTCTTTGTAGTAGAGGTGGGTCTCTTGAAGGCAGCAGATAGTTGGGTCTAGGTTTTTAATCCCATCAGTCTGTCTGTGTCTTTTGAATGGGGAGTTTAATCCATTTACATTTAGTGTTATTGGTAAGTATTGCTTTACTCCTGTCGTTATAGTGCTTTTTGTTTAGATGTTTGAAATATCAGTTTCCCCTTTCTTCCTCTTTTATTTTTCATCTTCAGTGTTAGTTGGTTTTTTGGGGTGACATGATTTAGCTTCTTTCTCTTTCTTGTTTGCATTTTGGTTTTATTGGTGGGTTTTGCTCTTTCTTGTGAATTTGTGATATTGTTTATTGTTTTTTAGATTCTGGATGCAGGACTCCTTTGAGTATTTCTTGCAGATCTGGTCATGTAGTAATGAACTCCCATAATTTCTGTTTGACTGGGAAATACACTATTTTTCCCTCATTTCTGAAGTATAGCTGTGCTGGGTATCAGATTCTTGTCTGGCATGTTTTGTCTTATCATATTTTGTATATATCATCCCATTTTCTTCTGGCCTGTAAGCTTTCTGTTGAGAAATCTGCTGTTAGTCTGATGGGAGCTCTGACATAGGTGACTTGGCACTTTTCTCTTGCTGCCTTTGGAATTCTCGCTTTCTCTTTGAGTTTAGCAGATTGACTATCATGTGTCTTAGGGAGGATCTTTTTGGATTCAATATGTTTGGGAATCTTTGGGCTTCCTGGATCTGAAGGTCTGAATCTCTCCTTATAACTGAGAAGTTTTCTGTTATTACTTCCCTGAATAAGTTTTCAATGTTTTTTCCTTTTTTGTCCCCTTTTGGAATACCCACAATTTGGATGTTTGTGTGCTTGAAGTTGTCTGCTAGCTCTCTTAAACTTTCTTCATTTTTTAAAATTTGTTTCTCCTTTTCCTTGTCTGCCTGGGTTATTTCAAAAAGACTATCTTCGAGTTTTTAGATTCTTTCTTCTGCTTGCTCTAGCCTGCTGCTCAAGCTTTCTGTTCTGCTTTTTATTTCATTGAGAGAATCCTTCATTTCCAGTTCTGTTACATTCTTTTTTAAGTTATTAATCTTTTTGTAAATTTCCTCCTTCGTATACTGGATAATTTTTCTTGTTTCATTGTGTTCTCTAGTAGATTCTTCTCTTATTTCTTGGAGTTTTCTTAAAATCAGTGCTTGGAATTCCCTTTCAGAAATCTCAAGGTTTTCTTGCTCTATGGGTTTTGGTACTTGTGAATCACCATATTATTTTGTGGTGTCATATCTTCTTGTTCATTTGTACGTCTAGTGTTTTTATGCTAATGTTTGTTCATCTGGTAGAACACTTAATTCTTCTATCTCTCTGGAGTCGTTCTCTCCTCTTTTTTTTTAGGTTATGCTGGTGAATCTTCTTTCATGAATGTAGATGAGCGTGTGGTGGGCTGTCTTGTCTCCTGTTCATTCAGTGCATGGGTCTTGTGCACACTCACTTGGGCAGGCTGCATGGTGGTTCAGTAGGGCCTACAAGCCCCTCTGGTGTTCACTCAGGTCTGGGTGGGCCCTGTGGCTGCATTGGTCCCCATGCAATGGTTGACACTTAGTTTTAATTTCTCTTTTTTTCTTTATTAACTGTCTTTTCAGGGGTTAGTTCTTGTCATGCACTTGTCTTGCATTCATGCTGCTTGTTTTCCTAAATATTTGGTGACTTTTGTTTGTCTGTTTACAGATTTAAATGAGACCTAACTCTGTGGTTTGCAACTTTGTTTCCTTATTAGAACTACCTTAGGAGATTTTAAAAACTGTGATGTGCAGACCATACCATAGACCAATTATATGAGAATATCTAAGGTGGCACCCAAGGACTTGAATTTTTTTCTTTTTATTAACAATTGTCCTTTTTTATTTGTGGGGAATAAGTTCCAGAACCACCCCCCACCCCCAATGGATACCAAAATCCACAGATGCTCAAGTCCCCAATGTAAACTGGTGTAGTATTTCCATATAATCTATGTACATCCTTCTGTACACTTGTAATCATCTCTAGATTACTTATAATACATAATACAATGTAAATGCTATGTAAAAAGTTGTTATACCATATTCTTTCATTTATAATGGGAAGATAAATGTCTGTACATGTATGGTACAGATGCAATCAATCATTTTTTTTGTCCATCCATGGTTGGTTGAATCCAAGGATGCAGAACCCATGGATATGGAGGGCTTATTGAACTTCATTTTTTGGAATAAAATTTACACACCAGTATAGTGGACAAATTTAAGTGTACAGCTCAATAGATCTTCACATATATACATTTGCATATGTACACAATGCACTGTGACTCAGATAAAGAGTTGGAAAAGTTTTCTGTAAAGCAGCAAATAGTTTTCACATTGTGGTCTAGCCATTGTCTGTTGAAAATACCAAACTCTGTTGTAGTGCAAAAGCAGCCAGGGGCAGTATGTAAATGAATGAGAATGTCTGTGTTCCAGTAAAACTTTACAAAAGTTAAAAATATAATTAGAAATATAATTCCTTAGAAATATAGTTTCAGATAATAATATGTACTATGAACAAAGGAGAGTGGGAATAAAGGTGGTGAGGAGAAAGCTGAAAGCTGGCGGGGACTGACCAGTTGCAGGAATGCCTGGGTGGGCTCATCTGCTGAATTAGGGGGAGGAGGTGGGAGTGGACTATGAACAAAGGAGAGTGGGAATAAAGGTGGTGAGGAGAAAGCTGAAAGCTGGCGGGGACCGACCAGTTGCAGGAATGCCTGGGTGGGCTCATCTGCTGAATTAGGGGGAGGATGTGGGAGTCAGGTGGGAGTGGCACCTATCTGAGCGAGAGCTTCCCATGGAGGTTTTATCAGTGATGGGGCTGTTACTTCCATCTCCATCTGCCTGACTCAGGCTTCTCTAGTCCAGAACTCAGAAGCAAAAAGAGGAGCTGTAGATCTTGTCGCCAGGAATCCCAACTCTGAGCTAGTGATGTGCTCATTACCATGACCATTGTTTACCTGGTGCCCAGGGATGGGCTCCCACCTGGGCATTTCCCATCAGGCATTGGCCTGGTTCTGTGCCCTGACCGATTTAGGGTTTGGCTTGAGCCTTGTTCAGCCCCTTGCCACTCCAGCTCTGGCCCAGGGCCCAGCAGCAAAGGCATCACCTAGGAGCTTGTTGGAAATGCGGCATCTCAGGCAGGCCCCCGACCCTCTGAGTCAGACTCTGCATTTTTAACAAGATCCCTGGGGGATTCATGGGCACTTGTCAGTGAGAGATGCACTGAATTCTGACACTTGCTTTCAGTCTGTGTGAAGGTAAAGACAACATGAGTGGGAAGTGAGGTTTTTCAAAATGATGACTCAGTTTTTGCTCTGCCTAGTTCTCATGCCCACCTGTCATGTATTTATCGTTGCATTCTGCAATTACTATAGTAGAAAAAATTATATAGCCTAATCTTATCATTTCCACCCACTAATGGAATTATTTTTCTTTGTTTTGTGTTTTCAGTTCATCACAATAACATTTACTCTTGATAATTCTGTTGCAATTATTTGTCTACAGCCCTCACCAAAAATGAAATCAGAATGATAGGAAGTCTGCAAAAAGAATGCTGTTTTTCTGTGAAGTACCGTCTTTATGTCCCTGATTTGTAGCGCTCAGGGCCTCTGTAGCAAAGATTTGGGGTGGGTCCAAAGTGTACTCAGAACAGGAAATCCCATCCTCCTAGAGAATGATACTTATGGAGGGATGTCTTTATCCTCAGAGGTTTCTCTGATGGGACCCAAGAGAGCAAACACACCAACCCCCGTGAGTACTAGACAGACCAAGTGGTGTGCAGGGGCAGGGAGCAAGGGTTTCCAAGATCATACAGTGGGTGTCTCCATCTTTTCCTGGAGTCCAGACTCTTAAAACTTAAGCTCATCAATGCTCCCACGTCAGGCTTTTTGCAAGCTTTTGGAATAGGGTTCAGACCAGTGACTGTTTTCAAGACTACTGTGGGATGAGATCCTGGAGACCCTACCTCCTTCTTTTAGGATGTGTTTGGGAACTTCTGAAAACCCCTCTCTTCACTCTATTAAGCCTAAACATACTTCTGAAACAATAATTGCTTTAACTGGGTTCCATATTTTTCTAAGTGAAGTAATAGAATCCCTTAGATTCATTATTAGTTCATTCATTCATTTATTCATCCATTCATTTTCTTACTCTGTATCAAACCAAGGGCTGAGGACTGGACATGCAATAATGCCTTGAGTTATTTGGTTATATTTTCCTTACCTGAACACTGATACTGTTAATCTCCTCTTCACTGAAAATCATGGCTTGAGGCTCACAATCATCCTCTCTAGTCCAAGCCTTGCCATCCTTCTGGGTAACTACAATATTCCTGTGGAAGCTTTATCCACCACCCTTAAATCTCCCACCATCAATAGCTTTCTCCTTCACTAGAGTTCATCTGTCCACTCTATTGGTTGTACTTTTAGTCAATCCACTTTGATATCTTAAATGCAAACATTCAGTTCTATAATCATAACTGCTATTGTTAAAGTCGGTCATCCATTCCTAAAATACCTGTTCTCAAACTATTTAAGAACTTCAATCCCCTCTACTTTCTACTCTCTTTTAAATACTCCAAACTCCTTTTTCCTGTTGTCCTCATGTCCCATTTACCCAACCTGCCATTCTTATACCGACCTTATTTACTTGGCCTGATGAGCAGTGGCTGCTAGAGAAAAATCTTACCAGTAGGCAGATTGGCTTCAGTGAACAGTCAGCCTCCAAATTCAACTGGCTCTTTCATTGCCTGGTCTGTACTTTGCCTATCTAACACCTCTATTCTTCTTAAAACACTTCTCCTTCACTATCAGCATATACTTTTACCTCCATATTTCCAAATGAAATAGAATTTATCACGCAGGATTCCCTGTACTTCCCTGCATCCCATCTAAAATATACCTGCAACTTCATTAAAAGTGATATTTCTAATATTACCAAGTATTTCTTTGTTGCCATATCCAATAATAACCTCTATATTGATGACTTCCAGATACCAATCTCTGGTTTGGGTCTTTCTCCTAACCTTGGACCTGTAATATCTAACTTCCTCATGAACATTTCTGATTGGATTTCCCCAAACTAAACTCATGAAATCCCACACTCTCACCATCAAACCATATTTAACAAATAGCACAGCCATTCATGTAGATATCCTGATTATTAGGCTACACTTCTTCCTCTCCCACACATTCATATTTAGTGACAGACCAAGTCCTATCTATTCTATTTCTTAAAATGTTCTTCTTTTGGGGCCGGCCCGGTGGCGCACTGCTACAGTGTGCCGCTTGGGAGTGCAGCGGCGCTCCCGCCAAGGGTTCGGATCCCACATACAGACCGGTTCCCACTCACTGGCTGAGCGAGGTGTGGGCGCAACACCGAGGGTTGCGATCCCGTTGCCGGACACGAAAAAAAGACAAAAAGGAAAAAAAAATGTTCTTCTTTTATTCTTGGCTGGGACGTTAGGTTGAACTTCTCTTTATTGCCTAAACTACTTAAATAGCCTCCTACATGGCCTCCCTGCTACCAGTCTTACTACTTGCCATTTTTTCTACCAGCAGCAGTCAAATCGATCTTTTTAAATCTCACCTGAAGATACTATTCTCCTACCTACTGTCTCTCAATGGGTCTCCATTGATCTTCAGATAAATTCCAAACTTCTTTCTCTAGTCTACACAGTTCTGCACAACTGCCTTCTACTTACCTCTGCACTCACATCTCTATCATGTGTCCCTATACTTTGTTTGCTGCCCTCCCCCAGAAACTCTGCTTTTGAGGCACACTTGACTTCTAATAGTTCCTTAACAGCTACTTGCTCTCTTCAACCTCTGGGCCATTTGTACATGTGGTTTCCTATACATAGAATATTCTTTCCCCCTGCTAATCTCACAGAGTGTGGCAGAGGGATATAAGGGACAACAAGCCACAGTTTGAGAAATTCAGCTCAAGTTTTATTTTGAGCTTCCAGCTTTATGAATGGAAGAAAAGGGATATATCTACACAGCCTTGAAAAGGGAGAGGGAAAAAAGGGGTCATCCTCTTTGATCTTTCTCTTCATTGCTACCAGTCCTCCAAGCCTCCTCTTCTATTTTCATTTCTCCCATCCCCTCAGATGATTGACAATTAAATGAAATCCACTTGAAAGATGGCTTCAGTGGGAATTCTGGGAGGGAACACCAAATTCCTGACATACCAGTGACTGGGCATGCCATAAATGAAGATGTTTCCATGTAGATCCTGGAGGAGACTGTACCACTCTTCTTTCTTGGTTTCAAATAACATCCTTTACCCCATGCTCTGAATACAGACCCTCCTTCCAGCTTGCACCCCCCAGGAAAAAAGTGAAACTTATGCTAGCTCTGAAGTATGAGACCCACAGAGGCAAAGGGAGGAAAATTACAGTGAGTGGATGGGGGTATTGAGTGTTTGTTGTTTTTTTTTTTCTTGCTGTCTTCATTTTCTGGCTGATGACAAAGAATCATTAATGCCTTGGTCTGATTTGATGATTTATATGCCCTATTAAAGACAATCAAAAATTGTGTGCAAAATTGTGCTTATCTGTTTACATTAGAAGAAAGTTGCACTATACAAAAATATTGTTCATATGGAATAATTGTAATAAATTGAGGAGATGTGATAAAATGAAACAGTCATTGGCTTGAAATCATCATGTCAGAGAGATACCTGCACTCCCATGTTTACTGCAGCTCTACAATAGCCAAGATATGGAACCAACCTAAATGTCCATCAATGGATGATAGGATAAGGAAACTGTGGTATATATACACCATGGAATACTACTCTGCCATAAAAAAGAATGAAATACTCCCATTTGCAACAACATGGATGAACTGGGAGAAACTTAT